>NC_133417.1:143890000-144180000 GCF_049350105.2 Macaca mulatta | reverse complement strand
GGAGGATTAGTACATTGTTGTTGGGTAATGACAATAGAAGCTCTGATCACACAGCATCTTCTAGAATCATTACATTTTGGAGGAGAAGGACATAAAAATGTCACCCAACTATGGGCAGCTCGTGGGCACCACCAGGGTCACCAATGCTGGGCCGTGCGAAGCTTCTCTGCTTCACCTGGCTTTGCAGGGGGAGCCGGCTCCTTTTAGGCATTGCCGAGGGGAGGCTCCCGGGCCACAGTACAGCCCGTCCATACAGGCGCCCTGGGGGCTGCCCTCCACCTTGGTTGTCTTCTGCTCTGGCCCATTTGCTGTGTTCACCTCCTTCCCAGTAGCCAGAAGGGCCTCCCGGTTGCTCTGCTGATGCTGTGCTAAGGAGAGTATCCATGCCTGTGTCCCAGGAGCTGCCTCCTGGGCTGCAAATCCCCAGGCCTCCGGATCAGAGCTGGGCCGTGTTCTAGGGGATCCTGTTCCTTGTCCGGCTTGAGTTGCTGCAAGCTCCTGGGCTTCCTGGCCCATGAACGTCCACTGGGGAAGAAGGGCTCCTTTACCCAGCAACAGGAGTTCAGCCAAAAGCTTCTGCTTTCTGCATTTTGCTCTGGGGACCCAGCCTGTGTTGTGCCTGTAACAGAGCCCTTCCAGGACATACACGTCCACCCTTGCCCACTTCTGTGCAACTGCTCAAGCCAATGCCGGGGATTTGGTCTCACTTTTCAAAGTAAAGTTTGTATTCTCAACAGTCCGCAGAGTTACTCTAACTCCACAGTGAGCAGATCATCCATTTACTCAGCGTGACCAAAAGGTAGGGGACATGCTTTCAGCCCAGGCCCGTTGTCCCTGCATCATTGTTAATATCCTTTCATTTACAGAGGTGACCCAGGTTGGACGAAACCTCTGTGCTCACCCTGCAAATAGTGCAGGCACCCGGATGCTAGTCTGCTGGGGAATCCCTCTCAAGACACCTGGAAATCTAAATCCTTGCAAGCACTAAACCATACAGACAGTTGACGATTGTGGGTGGAAATCCTAGGGCCTCGTGGACTCTGTCTTCCTAAGGAGACTTCATGGCAGGGGCAGGTCCTTTCTTGATGACTCGGCACTCTCAGCCTTCCTCCGTTCTGCCCCGGCCCCTGGGACCCACCTGGGCCGCAGTCCGAATGCCTTTCTGCCTTCCAGTGCTCCATACCTTCCACTTCTTTTGTCCAGTGATCTTTGCAGAGCAGTTGGCATCATGGCTGCAGCATTTTTCCTCGCTGGACGGGTCCCTCCCGGTATATCACTGTCTTCTGGGGCCTGCTGGGGCTGAGGATGCAGGGATGGGCCAATGCAGTCCATACCTGGAAGGGCTTCAGTCCAATGGGAGAAAAGCATCCCATAATGGGGTCCCTGTATAGATGAGCAGTACATGCGTGGGCTGTGGACAAATGAGAGCCCACAGAGACCTGCCTGAGCTCAAGGAGGGCTTCCTGGAACAGGAGTCTTGGAAGGTATAAGAAGTGACCACATGGGGGAAGCAGGAAAGTCATTCCAGTCACTGGGGCTGGGCTGAGCACAGGCACGGTAAAATCAAGATGTCTCGAGCACATCTAACGCAGGAAAGCTGGAGTGAGGCTGGAGGCCCGGCCACCGATGGTCAAGTGCACTGTCTGAGGGCATGGCTGGCACAAGCCACAGGAGGCCCTTGCTGCCCACTTTCTGGCCTCACGCCTCCATGTAAGGCCTTCTATGAAGCCGTCAATGCCCCTCAAAACAGTTAGAGCCGCGGCTGGAGCCAGCCCATGCTGCATAGGAATGTCTACAGGGACTGGTGGGGGCCTCAGGGGACGGGGTTCAGAGCTTTTGATGAGCTTCGAGGAGAAGAAAGGAGAGCCTCCTGTGTCCCCGAGGAGTGCCAGGCATGCTGCATCTCAGAAGAAGCAGGACTTGTGTGGTGCAAAGTGTATGCAAATAAACAGATGACACAGGTGAGAACCACAACCGTTTACTCAGAACCTGCCACCATCCTTTGTGTGTGGCGGAGACTGGGAGGCAGGCAGTGGAGAGAGCAAGCTTCACAGGGGAAAACAGGAGGCTCAGGTATGCCCTGCCTGGAGGCTGTTGGCTGGGGGAGCTGGAGGCAGCTCACTAGAAGCAGGGATTCTATGTGATTGATTAGGGGCATATTGGGCTTTCTCTGATTGGTCCGAAGTTGGAAGTTGAGACAGAAATTAGGGAAGTGATCAGTTATTAATCAAGTCCTGGCCATCTGGTGCCAATTGTTACAGAGTGACTGCCTAGCTTTCCAGATTAGCCGCAGAACAAGCAGGCTGGCCTTGGGCTGGGGACTGTGGGTGGTGGGGGGCTTCCGGGCTGGGGACTGTTGGTGGCGGGGGGCTTCCGGGCTGGGGACTGTTGGTGGCGGGGGGCTTCCGGGCTGGGGACTGTGGGTGGCGGGGGGCTTCCGGGCTGGGGACTGTGGGTGGTGGGGGGGCTTCCGGGCTGGGGACTGTGGGTGGTGGGGGGGGCTTCCGGGCTGGGGACTGTGGGTGGTGGGGGGGCTTCCGGGCTGGGGACTGTGGGTGGTGGGGGGGCTTCCGGGCTGGGGACTGTGGGTGGTGGGGGGACTTCCGGGCTGGGGACTGTGGGTGGTGGGGGGGCTTCCGGGCTGGGGACTGTGGGTGGTGGGGGGCTTCCGGGCTGGGGACTGTGGGTGGTGGGGGGCTTCCGGGCTGGGGACTGTGGGTGGTGGGGGGGCTTCAGTGGTGGGGGGCTTCCGGGCTGGGGACTGTGGGTGGTGGGGGGCTTCCGGGCTGGGGACTGTGGGTGGTGGGGGGGCTTCCAGGCTGGGGACTGTGGGTGGTGGGGGGGCTTCCGGGCTGGGGACTGTGGGTGGTGGGGGGGCTTCGGTGGTGGGGGGCTTCCGGGCTGGGGACTGTGGGTGGTGGGGGGCTTCCGGGCTGGGGACTGTGGGTGGTGGGGGGGCTTCGGTGGTGGGGGGCTTCCGGGCTGGGGACTGTGGGTGGTGGGGGGCTTCCGGGCTGGGGACTGTGGGTGGTGGGGGGGCTTCCGGGCTGGGGACTGTGGGTGGTGGGGGGGCTTCCGGGCTGGGGACTGTGGGTGGTGGGGGGGCTTCCGGGCTGGGGACTGTGGGTGGTGGGGGGGTTTCCGGGCTGGGGACAGTGGGTGGTGGGGGGACTTCCGGGCTGGGGACTGTGGGTGGTGGGGGGACTTCCGGGCTGGGGACTGTGGGTGGTGGGTGGGCTTCCCAGGCTAGTGAATGTAGATGTTGGGTGGGCTTCCCAGGCTGGTGACCGTGAGTGACACGTGGGCTTCCCGGGCTGGTGACCGTGAGTGACACGTGGGCTTCTCGGGCTGGTGACCGTGAGTGACGGGTGGGCTTCCCGGGCTGGTGACCGTGAGTGACGGGTGGGCTTCCCGGGCTGGTGACCGTGAGTGACGGGTGGGCTTCCCGGGCTGGTGACCGTGAGTGACGGGTGGGCTTCCCGGGCTGGTGACCGTGAGTGACGGGTGGGCTTCCCGGGCTGGTGACCGTGAGTGACGGGTGGGCTTCCCGGGCTGGTGACCCTGAGTGACGGGTGGGCTTCCCACGCTGGTGACCGTGAGTGACGGGTGGGCTTCCCAGGCTGGTGACCGTGAGTGACGGGTGGGCTTCCCAGGTTGATTACCGTGAGTGACACGTGGGCTTCCCAGGCTGGTGACCGTGAGTGACGGGTGGGCTTCCCAGGCTGGTGACCGTGAGTGAAGGGTGGGCTTCCCAGGCTGGTGACTGTGAGTGAAGGGTGGGCTTCCCAGGCTGGTGACCGTGAGTGACACGTGGGCTTCCCAGGCTGGTGACCCTGAGTGACGGGTGGGCTTCCCACGCTGGTGACCGTGAGTGACATGTGGGCTTCCCAGGCTGGTGACCGTGAGTGACACGTGGGCTTCCCAGGCTGGTGACTGTGAATGACGGGTGGGCTTCCCAGGCTGGTGACCATGAGTGATGGGTGGGCTTCTCAGGCTGGTGACCGTGAGTGACACGTGGGCTTCCCAGGCTGGTGACCGTGTGTGACGGGTGGGCTTCCCACGCTGGTGACCGTGAGTGATGGGTGGGCTTCCCAGGCCTGTGACCGTGAGTGACGGGTGGGCTTCCCAGGCTGGTGACCGTGAGTGACATGTGGGCTTCCCGGGCTGGTGACCGTGTGTGACGGGTGGGCTTCTCGGGCTGGTGACCGTGAGTGACGGGTGGGCTTCCCAGGCTGGTGACCATGAGTGACGGGTGGGCTTCCCAGGCTGGTGACCGTGAGTGACATGTGGGCTTCCCAGGCTGGTGACCGTGAGTGACGGGTGGGCTTCCCAGGCTGGTGACCGTGAGTGACACGTGGGCTTCCCAGGCTGGTGACCCTGAGTGACAGGTGGGCTTCCCAGGCTGGTGACCGTGAGTGACATGTGGGCTTCCCAGGCTGGTGACCGTGAGTGACATGTGGGCTTCCCAGGCTGGTGACCATGAGTGACGGGTGGGCTTCTCGGGCTTGTTTCTGCAAGTCATGGCTCAGGGTTCTGTTCTCAGTATGGCCTGGTCATTGTCCATTTGTCCATTCAGCCTCTTAAATGAAATGGGGGCTATCTGGGATGTGATGATCATCACACTAGAAACCCCTCCCCGAGTAGCCCCCGTCGAGGCTGGAACACGAGCTCCAGATCTGCAGAGGGCGGGGGTCTCAGTGAGTGGGGGGTGGAAACCTCTGCTCTGTATCTGGGGTGACCATGACCCAGGTGGCGCAGGGAGTGTGCATACAGACAGTGCTGTGTCCCAGGAGAGGCCTTTGGCCAAGTCCTTCTGGGCCGCTGCGTTCCATGAGAACTGTTTTATTGAGAGGGATGGTATGTAGTGGATTGAGAAATTGCCATAGTTGGAAAAACAAGCATAAAAACTGCCAGAAAAACAATACTAAAGATGATAGTGCCAGATCCAGGGAGGAAGGCAAGTGTTAAGCATGTGGGAAATTGCAAATTAATTAAAAAAAAAAAAAGTGAAAAAGAAGAGGAGGGAAGTCTCGAATTGTCCATGCGCCAGTGCTGGGGGATTTGGCCGGATGGTGGTTCTCACTGTGTTTCAAGTGTAAGATATACTTTGATTAATTTCTCTAGACTTCACCAGAGTTACACCAGCAACTCCCAGAACACTAATTAATGAGAAGAGGCGGACAGTGACTCATGCTGGACGGAACCCAACTGACGAAAGCCCTCCCAGCCCTCAGAAAGCATCCCGGTCCTCATGCAATGGGAATCGCCTCGACCAAGGCAGCCTTGGCGGGAGGTCAGGGGGATGATAGAGGCGAGCCCTGATTAATGGGTGTGTGCCTGCGTGTGTGTGGACACTGCTGCACAGGCTCTGGGTGTGTGTTCCCAGGAAGAGCTGGCAGGGACATCTGGCAGGCGTGCTTCCTCATGGGGTCACCCCACTGGAGGCTGACAGACCCGCTGGGCCCTGCAGGGTTTAGATTCCCAGGAAAACAGCGGAAGCCTGAGCAGAGGGAGCTGTCGGGCTCCCCAGCTCAGCCACCACCCGGGTGGGAAGTCACCTCTTCCAGCTGGCCCCGACCACGCAAGGCCGTTCTGGCTGGCCCAGTTCTGCCTGAGAGCTTGGGTGGTAGAGAAGGAGCACAGAGGATCATTCACTTCCGTAACGCACTGGGGAAAGCGGACAAAGCACAAACCATTTGCATCCTGACCTAGAAATGGCGCACGAGGATGGGAAGACACCCAGACGTACATTTTCTCTCCCCATGCTGAGTGGCTTTGGGTCCTCCTGCCATGTCTGGACACTGTGGCTGCAAAGCCGACTGCCACCTGGCTGGGGCCGCAAGGACCCACAGCTTGAGGCTCCTAGGGGAGTCGGGATTTGGGGGTGGAGCATCCCTTGTTCTCCATTTACAGTTAGAAGGAAGCACATTGCATTTCGTTGCGATGCATGTCCCACGTGCAGGCGTTCCAGCCAAGCTCCACAGAGGAAGCTTGTGGGTGTGCACAGGGACCCTCAGCCCTCCATTTGGGCCACAGAAGATGTATTAGCCTTGCACAAGGCAGCTTGTCTTCACCCAGGTTCCCCGTGGAATGGTTTGAGCATACAGAGCCAGCGTGCTGATCAGGAAGAAGTAGTATTCTCTTCCAAACCTGTGAACGACCAAATGGAAGCTGAATCTTTCAAAGCTGGGGGAGGTGAAAGTGCAACGAGCCAGGGGAAAATCAAGGTGGGAACATAGAGATCAAGAACAAGGACTTTCGGCCGGGCGCAGTGGCTCAAGCCTGTAATCCCAGCACTTTGGGAGGCCGAGACGGGTGGATCACGAGGTCAGGAGATGGAGACCTTCCTGGCTAACACGGTGAAACCCCGTCTCTACTAAAAAAAACAAAAAAAACAAAAAACAAAAAAAAACTAGCCGGGTGAGTTGGCGGGCGCTTGTAATCCCAGCTACTCGGGAGGCCGAGGCAGGAGAATGGCGTAAACCCGGGAGGCGGAGCTTGCAATGAGCTGAGATCCGGCCACTGCACTCCAGCGCGGGTGACAGAGCGAGACTCCGTCTCAAAAAAAAAAAGAACAAGGACTTTTTCCGAGTCTCGCTTCTGCCAGTCATACAACTCCAGGCCAGGGAGCAGCCTGTGTGGGCCCCAGGTCTTCCACCCACAGACAATGCGGATGGTGACAGCACCAGCACAGAGGACTACGGAGTTAACACAGAACAAGGCACTCAACAAGGCATAGCCCGCAGCAAACACCCAGGCATCCTTCCACAGCGCCTTTTTAGGATGGATTTGGTGGGCAGCAGCGTGACTTCTGAGGGCTGCAAGTTTTACCCTGCAGAGGGCACAAAGAGCCCACAGCGTGGCATGTCCCAAATGCCATCACCAAGGCACTGACCCGGGAATGGTAGGCATGACCATGCACCGACGCAGTCACAGAGACGTCGTAGACTCCTAACATGTAAGGAAATACTGTGGGAAATACAGGACTTTATCTCAGAACAGGGAAGGTAACTTGATGGGAAGGGAGCGGGAAGGGTTGACCCTCAAATTACAGGGAGCAGGGGGAGTCTGGGGCACAGAGTGTGACATTCACTTCTGTGTGCCTCCGGGACTCACTGCGCTCACCTGTGCATGTGCACTTTGCATTCACAGAACGCTTGTGTGACGGAAGAGGTGGATGGATCTCGTGGCACAGTGACATTACTGTGGTTTACCGATTGATGGTGGGCCCGATGTGGTAGAACAAGCTGTGTATGCTGGAAACATGGACCAAATGCATACTTGTGCTGCAAACACACAGGGAGGCCTCATCAGCGCTTGAGCCCTGGCCCAGGGAACGGCAGCACTCGCTGCTACACTGGACCAAGATGGACTTGTTGTGGGTCTATGGATTCAGCACTTGATTGGGCAGATGCAACATGCTAAGCGCCACACTAGGAACCAGGATCCAGCAGGGAACAAAAGAGATGGTGACCAGACCCTCACAGGGCTTGAGTTGCAGTGGGTAGAGACATGCAGTTAGGCAGGAAGGCAAATTCCAGCTCTGCCTCCTCGTCTCTTGGTGTCTCATGAAGAGCATAGTGAGGAGGCATGGCTATGACTTTAACAAGTCAGGCACCCAGATCGTGCCTGCAGCATGGAAGAAGAAAGCCGAGAGGGTCCTGGGTGCTCCTCTTCAAGTCTGGAGAGCTTTCATTTCTCACGTAGAAGGGGGATGCCAAGGACCAAGCAAAGGGCAGTGTCCAGCTAAAGGTTGTAGCTGCCACTAAACGTAGGACCCCACGCTGACCCTGGTAGGTCCCTGCTCTCACGCAGTAACAAGCAGAGGTAACTTCTTCGCATACAAGAGTATTGTCTTTATAAAATTTTATTTTTATGTACTTTTGCTTGTTTTTAATCAACCTTTTTATCTTGTGATAATTGTAGATTCGCATGCAGCCCTAGGAAATCAGACAGGGGGATCCGCACACGCTTCACTCGGTTCCTACCAATAGTAACATCTTAGAAAAAGACGGTGCAGCCTCACAGCCAAACTGACATTGACATGGTCAGAATACGCCACCATTCCATTCTTCAGCTGTCCCTTATCGTGGGGGTCCCTCACATTGTCATCTTATAGCCATACCCACTTTCCATCCTCCACTCTAATTCTGTTTTTTTTTTTTTTTTTTGAGATAGAGTTTCACTCTGTCGCCCAGGCTGGAGTACAGTGGCTCAATCTTGGCTCCACTGCAACCTCTGCCTGCTGGGTTCAAACAATTCTCCTGCCTCAGCCTCCCGAGTAGCTGGGATTTCAGGCATGTGCCACCACACCTGGCTAACTTTATATATATATATACTTTTTAGTAGAGACGGGGTTTCTCCATGTTGGTCAGGCTGGTCTCAAAATCCCGACCTCAGGTGATCCTCTCGCCTGGGCCTCCTAAAGTGCTAGGATTACAGGTGTGAGCCACCACGCCTGGGCTCCCTCCCCACCCTTCTTTGCAACTGCTCATCTGTTCTCTATGTCTACAATTCTGCCATCTCAAGAACGTTACGTAAATGGAATGGTGTGGCATGCACTCTTTTGGATCTATTTTCACTCACCACAGTTCTCTGGAGGGTTGCCCTGGTTTCTGCATGTTCAATATATGCTACTTTTCATTGCTTCATAGTATTCCATGGCATGGATACAGCACACACACCTCATCTCACCATTCACCATTTGAAGAATATCTCTGTTGTTTCCAATTTTGGGCCACTATGAAAAAAACTGCTAGGAACATTTATGTACAGGTTTTTGTGTGAATATAAGTTCTCATTTCTCTCCGATAAATGCTGCCCAAGAGTAAAATTGCTGGATCATATAGTATTGAATGTTTAGTTTTTTTTTTTGTTTGTTTTTCAGATGGGAGTCTAGCTCTGTTGCCCAGACTGGAGTGTAGTGGTGTGATCTGAGCTCACTGAAACATCTGCCTTCCAGGTTCAAGCGATTCTCCTTCCTCAGCCTCCCATACAGCTGGGACTACAGGTGTGCACCACTACATCTGGCCAATGTTTTTTGTATCTTAGTAAAGATGGGATTTCACCATGTTTGTCAGGCTGGTCTCAAACTCCTGACCTCAAGTGATCTGCCCACCTCAGAATGTTTAGTATTTTAACAAACTTCCAAACTGTTTTCCAGAGTGGCTGCATCATTTTATAATCCCAAGACATGTACAAATGATCCAGTTTCTCCACATTCCCATTAGCATTTAGGGTTGTCACTATTTTTACTTAGCCATTCTGGTACGTGTGAAATGATATCTCATTGTGGCTTCAATTTGTATTTCCCCAGTGGCTAATAATGTTGACTATATTTTCACATACTTATTTGCAATCTGTAGATTCTTTTCTGTAAAATATCTGTGCTCCTTCTTTGCCCATTTTCTATTTGAATTGCTTGATTTTTTTTTTACTATCAAGTGGTGAGTTCTTTACATAGTCTCGATACTTGTCTTCTGTCAAATATGTGGTTTGCAAATATTTTCTCCAGGTATGTAATTTGTTCATTCATCCTCTTAACAGGATCTTTCACAGAGAAAAAGTATTAAAATTTTGATGAGGTCCAGTTTATTAATTTTTCCTTTTATAGCTTGGATTTTTGGTGTCAAGTCTAAGAAGGTTTTGCCTAGCCCTAGACTCAAAGATTTTCCCTTCAGGTCCCCCAACTTCCCACTAAAAGTTTATAGTTTTGGGTTTTACATTTAAATCCATGATCCATTTTGAGTTAATATTTCATGAGGAGTGAGACTTAGGCTGTGGTTCATGTTTTGCCTTTTGATGTCCAATTGCTCCAACACCACATAGTGCAAGGCTATCTTTCCTTCCTAGAATTGCCTTTGCACCTCTTTAAAAAATCAGTAGGGCCTATTGGTGTGGGTCTACTTCCAGGTCCTCTGTTCTGTTCCATTGATCTATGTGTCTCTCCCTTTGCTAATGTCATACACTCTTTATTACTTTGGCTACACAATAAGTCTTGAAATTGGATGGACTGATTCCTTCCATTTTATTCTTTTGCAAATTGTTTTAGCTATTAATTTCTTTGCCTTTTCAGATAAATAGACAAGAATAATCTTGTCTATTCCTACAAAAAAATCTTGCTGAGGTTTTGACCAAAGTTTTGTTAAACCTGCACATCAGTTTCAGGAGAATCTACATCTTTACTATGCTGAGTCTTCTAATCCATGAACATGGTATGTCCCTCCATTTACATCAATCTCCTTTGTTTTCTGTCATCTGCACTGTGTGGTTTTAGCATACAAGTCCTGTACATGATTTATTAGAACCTAGGAATTTCCAGTTTTGGGGGCAATTGTAAATAGCATTGTATTTTTAATTTCAGTGTACACATGTTCGTTAGTAGTTTATATAAATACGATTGATTTTTGAATGCTTACCTGTGAACTTGCTGAACTCACTAGATCTAGAATTTTTTTTTTTAATAGGCTCCCTGGGATTTTCCATGTAGACAACCATGCCATTTGCAAATAGGGAGTTCCATTATTTCCTTTCCATTATATATGCACTTTATTTGTTTCCTTTTCTTTCTGCACATCCAGCAATATATTAGGTAAGAGTGGTGAAAGTCCACATCCTTTCCAAATTCCCAGTCTTAGAGGGAAAGCATTCAGTCTTTTTCCATCAAGTAGTGTGTAGCTAAGGTTTTTTGCATATACTTTTTATCAAGTTGACTAAGTCCCCCTCTGTTCATATTTTTCTAAGAATCTTATTTTTTGTCATGAATGGGTATTGCCTATTTTAAAATACTTTTGTGCAATTAACAAATTAATTGATTTCTTATTTAGCCTGTTAATATAATGAATCATATTTAAGATTTTCAAATAATGCAAAAGCCTTGCATCTCTGGAATAGATCCTACTTGGTCTTAGTATATAATTATTTCCATATATTGGTGAATTTAATTTGCCAATATTTTGTTAAGAATTTTTGCACTGATATTTATGAGAGATATTGGTCTGTAGTATACTCTTTTATGTACTGTCTCTGTCTGGTTTTTGTATAAGGGTAATGTTAGCCTCAGAAAATAAATTGTTATCTCCTATTCTTTTTTTCCAGAAAAGATTGTGTAGAATTAATGTTAATTTCCATGTAAGTGTTTAGTAGAATTCTCAGTGAAATTATCTGGGCATAAAGATTTTTTTGTCTTAAAACTATGAATTTAATTTTTGTAATATATATATAGACTATTCAAATGATCTATTTCATATTGGGTAAATTGTGGGTTTGTGTTTATTTTAAATTAAGAAATTGGTTCATTTCATCTTAGATGAAAAATTTATGTTGAGTTGTTCATAGTATTCCCCTCTATCCTTTTGATATCTGCAGAGTTTGTGGCGATATCACCTGTTTCATTACTGATATTGGTAATTTCTGCCTTCTCTCATTTTCTTTGTCAGTATTGCTAGAGGTCTGTCAATTTTATTGATCTTTTCAAAGTGCCACTCTCTTTGTTTCACTAATTTTTCCTATTGCTTTTCTGTTTTCAATTTCAGTGATTTTCTTTCTTATCTTTATTATTTTCTTCTTTTTGTTGGCTCACACCTACAATCTCAGGACTTTGGGAGGCCAAGGTGGGCAGATCACCTTAGGTCAGGAGTTCGAGACCAGCCTGGCCAACATGGTGAAACCTTGTCTCTACTAAAAATACAAAAATTATCCAGGTGTGGTGGTGCACACCTGTAATGCCAGCTACTCGGGAGGCTGAGGCAGAAGAATCGCTTGAACCAGGAGGTGGAAGTTGCTGCAGTGAGCCGAGATCGCACAACCACACTCCAGCTTGGGTGACAGAGCAAGACTCCATTAAGAAAAAAAAATTTGTTGATTTGATAATTTTTATTTTGTAGTATATGCATTTGGTGTTATAAATTTCCCCCTTAGCACTGCTTTAGCTATGTCCTATGAATTTTAAGATGTTGTATATTCATTTGCCTTCAGTTCAATGTATTTTTAAAAATTTCCCTGAGATTTTCTCTTTGACCCATGTGTGGTTTTGGGGTTTTGTGAGGTTTTTTTGGTTTTCAGGTTTTTGGAGTTTTTCTGTTATTGATTGCTGTTTGATTACACTGTGGCTGGAGCACACATTCTGCATGATTTTCATTCTTTTGAATTTTTTGAGATTTGTCTTATGGCTCAGGATGTGGTCTGTTTTAATATATGTTCTACTGGGATTTACAAAAAAAAATGTATTCTGATGTTCTTGGGTGGACTGTTCTAATAATATTGATGATTAGATACTATTGGTTGATGGTATTTGGAGCTCTTCTATATCCTTGATGATCTTTTGTCTAGTTCTATCAGTGGTTGATAAAGGGGTTTGAAGTCTTCAGCTGTAATCATGGATTTGTCTATTTCCCCTTTCAGTTCTATTCATTTTTGCTTCCCATATTTTGCAGTTCTGTTGTTTGCTGCATACACATTTAGGATTGCTATGTATTTTTGTTGGATTGATCATTATTACTATATAATGTCTCCTCTCCGATTCTGGTCATTTTACTTGCTCTGTAGTCTACTTTATCAGATATCAACATAGCCACTTCTACTTTCTTTTGATTAATGTTTGCATAAAGTATCTTTTAAAAATCTTTTTACTTTCAATCTGCTTATATCATTACATTTGAAGTGAGTCTCTTGTAGACAGTGTGTACTTGAGAAATGTTTTAAATCCAGTCTGTCAGTTTCTATTGTTTATTGGTGTTTTAAGACCTTGCATTTAATGTAATTATTGATGCATTAAGACTTAAGTCTGTCATTTAATATTTTTTGTTGTTGATTCTGTTTCACTTTTTCCATCTTTCTGAGGGTTACCTTAACATTTTTTAGAATTCCATTTTTGTTTTGATTACCAAAGGGATCTAAATATAGGGTGCGAATACGTGTCACAAGTAGGTTTTCCTCTGTATTTTGCTCAGTGCCTTGAAGGTACCTCTCCTTCAAGTCTCCTGGGTGTTGTATGGAGAATGTGGTGGTCCAGTTAGGGGAGATCTCAGATCAATGTGAAGAGGGTCTCTCATTAGACTCCCCATCTTGAGAGGTCTCTGCACCATGTAGACTAGCAAAGCTACTGCAGTCCAATTTTGCCTCGATCTTCAAACGTCCTTGTAGTACTATCAGCTTACATTCTTCATTTTTATCTGGACTCCACTTTTAAAAAAATAGTTTAGCCTGTTTATTTCTTACTATCTTGTTTGCTCTTCATTGCTTTTAAGAATTAAAAACATTTTTCCAGCATTTTAATTTGTTTTCAGCAGGAATTTTATTTGAGTAACCTAGTTTGCTATGTTTCCGGAAGTAGAAGTTGCAAATGCTTTTTAAAAGACTCTCTAGATTGAGTTATTTTGGTTGCAAGTTCAAAATAAGAGCGATTTGTGGAAGTTCCCTCAACAACAGGGGTGCCATTGCTTGTCTTCCCCCTCAAAGAAGACTCTGAGGCCAAGTTTTTATATAGATCACTTACTTTCTAATTTCCCAGGGGAAAAGGGACTAGGGGGCCTGGGCAAATGAAGGAGGGAGGAGAGAAAGCTGACTCAAGGCTGTGTCACCGAGCTACTTGCCACTGCTGGCAACAGGGGCTCAGTTATGCAGAGGACCCTCTGAGCAGTCATGGACAATGGGGTCAGAATAGTCCCCTTCTCTACAACGTGGAAGAGGGATATTTATCTTCCAGCTTCTGTCCCATGGATGGAGAGTTTCTCCCGGGTCTGTGAACTCCCCTGTGCTGCCACTTATGGGCCCCAGAAGAGATGAGTTCTGTCCCATGACAGGCATCCAGGAAGCCCTGGGCAGATGACAAGAAGCACCTGACGTCCTAGTGAAGCACCATCAGGACACAGGCAGGTCAAGAGGATGCGAGAGAGGCCCTAAAAGATGTCTGGACAAGGCTATGTACTATAAAACGAAAGGTCTGGAAGGAGAGAGGCAATCAGGCATCAGGGAGACTCCCTGCTCCACCTGCTCCAGGGGCAGTGTGGTCACCTTTGCTTCCTCCGTGGCTCCTCTGCCAGCCTGCTCCCTCTCCGTCCTCACGGGTCCTGGTCCCTCATCTCCCCAGTTTGCTCAAGGCTCACACACTGCAGCCTTCCCAGCCCCTGCTGCTGAATCCAGATAGGTATCCTCCTGGTCTCCGCTCTTGCAGCCAGTGAGCTCAGCCTCTGTGTTTCCCAATTCCCAGGAGGACTCCACTTGGCCGACTCATCTTTTTGATCCAGGCCACCCATGCCACGGCCCTTGGCAGCTTAGTGGTTGGCTGCTATCTGGTCCAGTGTTCACCCTGCTCCAATCAGCCAATGGGGAGGGACAGAGATTTGGCTGTTTACACAGAAGGGCTGTGGCAGGAAGACACTGTCAGCACAAAGGACATAAAAATGAAGGCAGGGAGCTTTGGCTTTGTTTTTTATTAAATCTTACGACTCCCAAGGATGGGCAGTGGGAGGAACTGGGCCTGTGGGGTCAGCAGGACCATCTGACGAAAAGAATGTGCAACGTTTTCCAACGTGATTCGTTTTGTCTTATTTTTTTTTTTTAATCTGTGAATTGTTGGGTCAATTCCAACATGATAAAGAGCCACATTTGTTAATCTTGGCATTAAAATGATGTGTTTTCAAAATCCGAACAGAACTAAAGAAGTAACAAATTTTACAGAGGCAAGACTAAGAAGTAAAGAAGTCACATCCTGTGTGGAAAGTCTGTTTCCAAAGAAAAAAACACAGATGAGCAAAAACACTCTGCCGTGTGCTGAATAAAGACTTCCCCCAGCCTTGTGGGAAGCCGGAGCACTCTGCTCTGATGTGAGTGTTTGGGGATCCGGGTTCCGGACCAGGACCTCCTCTGGGGCTTCCACACGCTGCTCATTGGGCGCGCCTTGTTTAGGGCTCTGTTGAGGGCATTGTGGTGGCAGTGGCACCCACAGAACAAGAAGGGCATGGGCAGAGGTCTCGAGGGCCTTATCTCTGGTGTGTCCGTCAGAAATGAGCGTCCTTCTACCTGCCAGTCCGGGCACCCTGACGTGCAGGAAGTAGGCCGAGACACTCCAGCTTGAGGAGCGGGGGCTGAGCTCAGCTTCCAGTACCTTTCGGGAACTTCTCATCTCTGGACATCGAAAACATGGAGCACCCACACAGCCCCCCGGCATGACAGCGAACACCTGGGTGGTCCTTTCTGCTCATTTATCAGCCCATTCCTTTCCCCAGTGGTGCTGCCGGTTCTACGTGGTTTCCACAGTTGCTTCCTTGCAGATGGAGACATGGAGGAAAACTCGGGCTATTTGCTGTTGTTTCTGTTGTTGTTTTGTTACGCTGTGTTTTCTCAAATCAGAAAACTCTCCGTTTGCTCTATTTCCAGCGGTGGGAATGGACTGTGCAGAGGCCACCCACACCTGGCAGGGGTCAAGATGAGCCCTAGGTCACCACGTTCGCTGGGACTCCTAGGATGGCACCTTTGCTGGGACTCCCAGGATGGCACGCCTGGCAGCAGTTCCTGTTTTCCTCGGTGTCATTGGAAACACTGCTCTTTGGATGTGGGTTGTTGGGATGCCAATATATCAAGAAAGGTTTCCTTATTCTCCCTCCTGAAATTCTGCACAGACAACTGTTTTTAGCAACAGTGATGTAATTTCTATTTTCAGTGGCAGTTTTGAGCACCCTGTCAGTTGGAACTTTTTGTGTTGTAAACACACAGGAGTTCCAGCCCAAATGGAGGTAAGCAATAAGGACAGTACACTCACCTCGGTGGAGACGCCAAAGGTTCAGGGACCTTCAGGAGAAGTCTGATCCAGCTGCTCAGTGATGCAGCGGGGACCGAGTGCCCTGCTCCCTCCACATCCCCAGGGGCTCCCCGTGCTGGCCCGGCAGCTCTGCAGAAGGCCACCCTAAAGAAAGGCAGCCGGTCCCAACTAGAGTCCCGGGGGTCACGCTGGCTGAGCCACCTTCTTGTTTCTTCCCCAACCCAGAGCAATTCTCACCTCCCTTGAAGGCCTTCCCAGGTGATGGGGGCCATGGAGACTGCACTGGACGCCTCTATGCACTGGCCGTGAAGCACTTGCTTCAGGAATCCCTTAGAAACCAGAGGCCCTAAACGCCATGGGACCCCAGGAGGAAGCACGTGTCCAGCTAGCAGTGCCCCTCTGTGGTGTGGAGATCATTCTGCTCAGACATTCCCGAGTGGGGGCTTAGCAGCACAACTGGGTAACCTGTTGCTTCCAGCCCCTTGGGCCTGCAGACCCCCCACTAGAGATGGGCCCTCATGCCAGGCTTGTTACCTGGTGCAACATAGCCTCCTGCTGCACCCCATCCACCAGCTCTGCCAGCACGAGAGGTCATCCCACACCCTCCTGCTTCCAGACCACCGGCTGTCTCCCACGCCCCCCATCTGTACCCTCTGGGCTTTGCAGAGGCCCTCTGCTCTCCTTAGGGTTACAGAGCTCTGCATCCCTCTCCTCCCCTCCCCTGCAGCTGTCCCCCATCCTGCACCCCACACAGAGCCTGGGGCTCCACACTCCCTCACCACTGACCACACCTGCCAGGTGCTGCCTGCGTCTCAACTCAGGCCACCTGCTCCTGCCCTCCACGTTGGGGTCACGCAGTGAGTCTCCCAGGTCACTCTGCACCTACCTCTCCTTCGGTGTCCTGCCACCTAGGCGGCTGTGCCACTGCAGCCCTTGCTCCAGAATGCCTGCCTGGAAACTTCATCCCAGCTCCCCGAATGCACTCCCTTCCCACAGGACATCCACCCAAGACCACATCCAAACCTCCAAATGCCTCCTGGACACTTCACCTAGAGGCCTCACCTGTCTTGTGGCTCACAGAGGCTGGCGCCACCTCCTCTCCCCGCCACAGCCAGGCTGGTCTGCTCCCCCTCCTCTTCACACCCCCTCTCGGTGATCACCTGCTCCCCCATTTCCCGCCTCAAGCAGTGCCCCTCTGTGGCGTGGAGATCGTTCTGCTCAGACATTCCCGAGTGGGAGCTCAGCAGCACAACTGGGTAACCTGTTGCTTCCAGCCCCTTGGGCCTGCAGAGCCCCCACTAGAGACCCCCATTTCCCACCTCAAGGGCACCCTCCTCTGTGCCCCGCCCCTGGCTCCTACCTACGCAAGGCAGCAGCCTCCGGCCACCCTCCATGCCCAGCCATGCAGAGCCTGGGAAACGACAGGACATGTGGCTGCCCTTTCACAGCCCCTGTCACCTCCCCCAAGTCCAGCCAGAGTCGAGATGCCCCACACTGTGGCCCCCTGGCACAAGGCCTTGATCCTTCTTGAGCTCAGGGTGGGGGCAGTTTTGTTCTGTGAAGTTCCTTGGCCTTGAGCTTAGCTGGACCCCGCTCCTGGAAAGCCTGAGAGACAGACATTCCTCTATGCAAAGCCCCGTCTGAGTATCTGCAAGGAGCACTCTGCCATTCTCACTCCTGGTTCAGGCTTTCATCTGCGTGGAGGGCCTTGTCTTCTGAGAGTCCCTGCCTCAGCCTCACCTGACTCCCAGAAGGCTCTGCGAAGGTTTGCTGGGCTGTTCCCCAAACAAGGGGTCACAGGAAGCTGGGGACTGCTGAGGGCGCGGGAGGCAGGGGAGACTATGTGTGCCCTTTCTCTTCCCCACCTGGATCCTGACTTTCCCTCACTGGAGACCTGAGGATGGAGTGCAGTGGCTTAGCTAAGCTTCTGCTAACAGCATGTTCACTGTTTTGAAACAGCAATGAAAGAACATTTGGGAGTTGGGGTATGTGCAGAGAAAACATTTTCCTTGAATGTCTTTACTGAATGGGTGGGAATAGGTATGTGTGAAGGGGAAAAGTTCAGGGTACAGTGGTCAGGTCCTTGGGAGACGTCGGGGAGGGCTGTTTGGCTCTGCTCCTGAGGAGGGTGGGCCCAGGCTCATCCTATACGCACTAGTCCCGACGCCTCACAATTAATCGAACGGCTGAAAACAAACATACAAAAAGCCCTCAGCGTTGTATTACTAGGGCAGCGGCGTGATGTCATCTGTTCATTCCAAGCTGTCACCCTGAGGCTGAGTGAAGCACATGGTGAGAACAGGCAGATGGTGCCTTATGTGCATCGTGCAAACAAGGTTTGTGTAGAGGATTTTGCTCATGGACTGGAATTCATTGGTTATTTTATTCACGGCACGTTCAGCTCTGCAAAGCATCTTCTGCCTGCTTCGGAGGAGCGCGGTGCCATTTCCCTTCCTCCTTCAGACTTTCTTCTACGTGGAGGGCCCCGTCCTACACAGGTCCCAGTCTCAGCTGACACCCAGGCCCCGGGAGGCTCTGCGGAGATTTGCTGGGCCGTTCCCTCGCACACGGGGCTACAACAAAGGTGGGCGCCCCTGAAGGGCCTGGGAAGTAGAGGCATAAGAATCTATGGCATAGCCTGTTGCACATAGTCTGATTATTTGGCTCAAAATCAATAATCAGATCCTGTGCAAAATGTTTTCATGTAGATGATCTTATTCATTGTCACAAAAACCAACAAGAAAGGTAGAATGGAGGTTTCTCATCCCTATTTTATAGCTGAGGAAACCAAGACCCAAATTCCATTTCCAACAGTGGCTTTCTGCTTCTTCCAGGAACACAGCATGACACGTGCTGTGAACCTCGGCTGTGGGACAACCGAAGGAGAGACAACACTCAGCAAAAACAGAACCCGAACCGCCCCCGTGTCTCTCAGCCCCTACTGCTCCACAGCCTGGGGTGCAGCAAACGTTTCCGCTGCGCTCAAAGGGAAGGCTTTGCTTTGGAGTCAGCGTGAGAGCGCGCCTCACCTCCCCTCCACCCCTCACCTGGTTGGGTTTGGATCTCAGCTCCCTGGCTCCTCGCTCTAAGCCCTGGAATGCGAACCCCAAGGGCCAAACACCCCGAGGCTCTCAGGTCCCAGGCGTGGACACCTTCCTGGCCTTGGCTGTCACGGCCCAGATGGAAGCAAAGAGAGCTCCCCTCTCCACCGGTCAGCTGGTCCTGCTGCCCTGAGAGCAGGAACCCAGGCTCAGGCTCCGCACGGAGTTCCCCATCTACCGCTCCCTGGGCGGCAACGCAGAGGCCACCTGCCTCTCACTCTGTGGGTCCCACCTGCAGCCTGTCCCAGTGGATGCTGTAGGCTCCACAGTGATGCTGGGAAAAGACCAAACACCCAGACAAAGCATGTGGACGGCTGCCGATGCCAAAATTGCAGGAAGCAAGGGGAAGGCAGCTGACTGCGACACTTTGCCAACCATGTGCAACACTCCAGGTACCTAGAGGCAGCGAGGCGCTACTGAACTGGTTGGTTCCTGTCCATGCCTGCAGAGGCTGCTGTCGCAGAGGCAGGGCAGGGGTGCGTGGCTCTGCCAAGTATCCTTCTGGGATGAGCCGATTCTCTTGTCCCAGGTTGGGCATGATGGAGAGGCCAGGTGTGTTTGAGTTGCAGGCATTGGGGGTTTGCAAAGGGCTGTGATTTCCTGGGCCTCCCATCTTACGCAGGCTCTGGGTTCTCCTTGGTTCCTCCTTTGGAGCGGGGACCTGGCTTTGGAAGGCCCTGGATCTTTGCTGGTTTCTGCTGTTATCTTGCAGTGTGACCAAGGTCAAGTCCACACCCTCTTCCCAGGTTGTTTCCTCTGCAGTAAAATTGCCTTTTGGAACTGAGCCCTTCAAGGGGAGGTGGCTGAAACAGTGGGGGTGATGCTGCGTGCTAAGCCCCACCCCCTTCTCCTAAATGTCTACTTCTCTCCTTTTTGTCCTTTTTTACGTATTGATGGGTTCAACAGCCAAAAACCCTCTCTGAAACAGTGTCTTGGCCCAAGCCCGTCGGGGGCACTGTTGTGAGCCTTGATTTCTATGGATCTACGCCTGGAAAGCTTTTAGCATAGAATTGTTTAGGTAGAAGACCAGGACCACAGAACAGGACCAAGACCATGAAATAGGAAGCAAGATACGTCCAGCACCCAGTTCAAAGAGAGGGCTGGGGACGCCGACACTTCACCTCCTTCCCAGCAAACTTGGAAGGTGCCAGGGCATCCCCGGAGCTGCTGCTGGCAGAGAAGAATCAGCGTCCACACGTGCAGCTCACGCTCGAGGAAGGGCAGGGGCGATGTCAGAGCCATGCTTTGCCCAGTACATGCTTCTGGAACGGCCAGGATTTTAACCTTTAAGGTCGCAACTCCTTCTTCCTCCTCAGATCTTGGGATTTTGAAAATGATTCCTAAATGCCTTTCGATCTCAATTTTGCTCAAGGAGATGGACCTACTTTACTGCATTCCAACTGGAAACATTTTTGAGAGTAAAAATACCTGAAGACGTATTGAGCCTGGAGGTAGCCGACTAGAAATTAAAGCAGGGACCCCTCCGTCCTCTCCCCCGACTGCATTAAGCACAGTATGTCGGGGATCAGTGAGTTTCCATTGCCCTGCAATCAGACCTTTTGCTCTCTGAAATTTAGCCTTGATTTTGAAGCCCTGAGCTTAGTATATGTAGATGAGCTGACAGGCCCAGGGAGTCACTCAGAGAGGCTGGAGGTCCTTCAGAGCTGCGTTAGATACAGCGGGAGGGGGTCAAATTGCTAATTTCATCTGCCCCCCAGCCCTGAAAATTCCCAAACAGCAGAGAACTTCTCAGAAGACTTGTGAAGTTGGGAGTCTGCAGGTGGGTGGGGGTGACGGCGTTCTACCCCAAGACAGCATTTTGAAGTTGAAGCTCAACTTAAAATATTTGTTCCTATTTTTGAGACAGGGTCTTGCTCTGTCACCCAGGCTGGAGTGCAATGGCACCACCTCAGCTCACTGCAGCCTCGACCTCCTAGACTTGAGCGATTCTCCCACCTCAGCCTCCTGGGTAGCTGGGACTACAGGCATGCACCACCACACTTGGCTGGTGTGTGTGTGTGTGTGTGTGTGTGTGTGTGTGTGTGTGTGTCTAGAAATGGGGTTTTGCCCTGTTGCCCAGGCTGGCCTCGAACTTCTGAGCTCAAGCCATCTTCTCTCCTTGGCCTCCCAAAGTGCTGGGATTACAGATGTGTGTCACCGCGCCCAGTCACCTTATGCTTTTTGGAGGGACATCACCAATCAGACAGTGGCCTGGGCTGGACACGGCATCCCTGGAAGATGGCCCTTCTCTAGGGTGTCATCTGCCGTTACCCAAGGACCCTCTTGTCTCTCTAGCTCCAAGTCTCCACAGAGGACGTGCTCAAAGTGAGGGTGCGTGGCCTTGCCCCCCGCTTCTCCTGCAAGCAGGTGGGGAGGGAAGCAGGTGGCAGGAGGAGGTGGCTGTCCGGGGCTGCCCTCCTCTGTGCCTGTGCATGATTTCACTCTATGCTGAGTGACAGCAGGGATGATGGGAAACATTTCTGTCTGGTATCAAATGATCACCATCATCTCATGGCATCACCACTGTCTTCCTTGCTGGCACCTTCCCGTCCTCCCTCCAACCAGGGAGGTCTGACCCAGGCACAGGTGGGAGGAACCGTCACTCTGCCTTAGGGGTTTGCAATCTTGGGACATCAAACAGGTCCACGGTGCCTTGCACCTCTGCTCTCACATCTCTGCACCGTTTTCTGTACTGTTCATGTGACTCTCAGAGCAGGCGTGGCCAGGGAGCGTGACAGCTTTGTGTCCGTGTCCTGGAGCTGCCGCAACGAGGCACCGAGGGCAGCGGGCTCAGGCCTCAGATCCTGTCCAGGCAGTGGAGGCTGAAGCCCGAGATCACAGTGTGGGTGGGGCTGGGTCCTTCCCAGGCTGTTCAGGGGGGTCTCTGTCCCAGGCCTCTCTCCTGGGCATGCAGGTGCTAGCTCTGCCTGTGTCCTTCACCTCCCCTTCCCTCTACTTGTGTCTGCCTCTGTCCCCACATCTCCTCTTTATGAGGACATTGGCCCTGTTGGATCAGTGTCCTCTCTAATGACCTCATTTTAATTCAGTGACCTCCGTGGAGACCCTCTCTCCAGAGAAGGCCTCCTTCAGATAAAGCCTCCTTCAGATAAAGCCTAAAGCACTGGTGGTCAGGACTTCAACGTGTGAATTTTGGGGGGACACACTTCAGCCCATTACAGACCTGATGGCTTCTGCAGGACACCCATCCCATCCCATGGCTTATGGAGGAAGAAGCCAAGTGGAGAGGGGGAGGTGGTCGGGCCACCCCTTCCATGGCCAGCAGCAACTGCGCCCGTGTCTGGGCACTTCCTGGGTGCTGGACCCGTGCAGAGCGTATTCATGCCTTGCCCCAACTCGTCCTGGAGGAAGGTGCTGTGAGCCCCCATGCATCATGGAGACGGAGGCCGAGGCGAGGGCAGGCGGGAGCTGAGACCCATCTCAGGAGGTGGATATTTTTATCATTGGGTGTTTGTATTTTTCTTATTATAAGACCCTTCGTCTCTTTCGTCTTGCACGTCATTTGTTGCTTGCTTTATTCTTATCTGGTTGTTTTCTGTGTGGGTTATGGATCCCCAAGCCGCGTTCCCTCGGTCCCAGCCCAGGTTGTGGCTCCCCTGTGTGCCTCCCAGGCCCCAGGATAGACGTCAGTCGTGTTCCCTTGTGGGTGCCTTCAGCTTAGCACCTGCCTGTCCTTCCAGGGGCCTCTAATACAGGACTTACGTCTTCATGAAGACACTAACTGTGCTGGTTCGTGTTCTCCGGAGGAGCAGAGCCGCTCAAGGTGTGCACATCAGAAGAGAGTGATTTTAAGGAACTGGCTCACACTGGCAAGTTCAAACTCTGCAGGGTGGGCCGGCAGGCTGGAAACCTGGGAAGGAGCTCATGTCGCAGTTCCAGGCCTAAGGCAGTCTGGGGGCGGAATTCCTTATTGCTCAGGTCAATCTCTTTGTTCTAATCAGGCTTTCGACTGATTGGGTGAGGCCCACCCCCTTGGACGAGGGCCACCTGCTTTACTCGAATGCTAATGTCATCTAGAAACACCTTCACAGGAGCATCCAGAGTAATGTCTGACCAAATATCTTAGCACAGTGGCCCAGACAAGCTGACCATAAATTAATCATCACACTGTCTAATGCCAAAATAATTCAAGTCTTTTTTTAAGTGAGAACAAGTTTATTAAGAAAGTAAAGGAATAAAGAATAGCCATTCCACAGGCAGAGCAACCCCAGTAGTTCAAATCTTTACTGAAGTCCCAAGATGCTTGTGGGAGGAAGGTGTACTCTGAACGTATGCAAAAATCCTAACATTTCTCTCTCCCTGGCCACTCTCCGCATTGCTTGCTATGACTCCCCACAAACTGCTTCCCTCACTCTCAGCCCTGAACCCAGAGATACCCCAGCCCCCAGCACCCCTGCACTTCCTTCTGCCTCCTGCTTTGCTCCTGTCCCGTCCTTCCTTCTCCTCCACAGGTGACTCCCAGCCACTTCCAGTCCTCTCACTGTCCCGATTTCTCCACCTTTGTCTCTTCACCAACCCTTAGGCCTTGCCGTGCAAGTCCGGGCACTGAGCCAGCACAGGCAGACTCCACCACCCCCAGGTGGGGAAGGGGAGCAGAGAGCACAGGGCACTCTTCCTTCTGCACATTTCCTGGGCATTTCCACCCCATTGCTCGCAAAGTTTGGGCAGCTGGTAGCTTACGGAGCCAAGACTCCTCCGAGCCCCTCAAGACTGCAGGCCCAGCCTTCCCAGCTCCCGTTCAGATCGAGGAGGAGAGAATCACAGTGTTTCTGCTTCTCCAGCACCACTGTCCAAGGTGGAGATGATGTCAACAAAGGGGATACTGAAGCAAATGGAGTGGTGCAGATGGTGGGTCACTAAAACGCAGGTGGAAGGTACATGCTGCCACAGGCTGAAACAAGAAGATGGGAAGGTGGGTCTCTCTGTTGGAATACCAATCCTTGGCCCCAGAATTCCTGGTGGAGAATCCTCCAGTAAGAATGCTTGCTGGGCACGCTCAGTTTGGGAGGAGTTAATCCAACAGGTCCTGTTTCTTTCATAAGGACCGAGGCCACTGTGGGAGCATGGGCTGCCTAATGCCGTACCAGTTGTTGCTAGATGAATGGTGGGACCTGCCATGTAAATGTCTATTTGGTGCCTTTTCTACGATGTGTGTCCTCCTGGAATGGGGCTTCTGGCTTCCTCAGTCCTGGAGGCCCAGAGGGATGTAGGTTGTGCCTTTGGGGAAATGCTTCCAGTGACCTACATGTTACGTGCCTCTGTCCATATTTTCAACAAGCTTTTCAGACCACAGTTTTAGTGTTCACTAAGGAACTATTTCATTTGGCCAAGGGAGGCATACACATGTGGGTACTCTAAGATAACACAATTTGAAGAGATTTGATATGAAACTGTCAGACTGGGGTATGATCATTCTCACTGCAAGAGAAATACTTGATTAAAATGCATTGAAGACATATTTTAAATGTGACCCTCTCTCAGTGCATTTAAGACAGATGCATTTTACTTTCCAGGCTTTTCACGTCAAGTCATGCCTGTGCCCACAGACAGGGGAGAAGGTGACATGAGGCTCCGAGCTCTGGAGCCCTGGAAGTCAGGCAGGCCCTGCTGTAATCATAGCCCCTTTACTCCCAGGCAAGTCAGCTCGCCTTACTAGACCTCTGTGTGCTTCTCTGTGAATTGGGGATAAGGGAGAGAGTCCCTGTTACTTGCGTTTTCATGGGCTTAGTCCTCTCTGTCCAACGAATGTGTGAAAAAAGGTGACTGTGGCATAGACATGGTCACCAATGGACCAGCCGCTTACTGCGTCGTCCCCACTCGGACATTCCTGCCCCCTGACTCCTTGTGGCTCCTCCCATCTTCTTGGGCATGCCTAAGAAGTGAGTCTCTCCTGACCGGTGGATGCAAGGACACAACTGAGACTGAGCACCGAGGGGACGTGGCGCTGGGAGCTTGTCCCGGGAGAAGCGACTGAACCCAGAAGGGCCCTGTGGGAAAACTGATAAAGCCTGAAATGTGTGTGCAGACATGGACCTCTTTATTACACACAATGACCATTAAAATCTCTCCTGCTGTGGTGTGATTATTTTCCATAAATTATTGGGGTACTGGTGGTATCTGGTTACATGAGTAAGTTCTTTAGTAGTGATTTGTGGGATTTTGGTGCACCCATCACCTGAGCAGTATACACTGCACCCTGTTTGTGGTCTTTTAATCCCTCGCCCCCCCTCCACTCTTCCCCCAAAGTCCCCAAAGTCCATTGTGTCATTCTTTTTTTTTTTTTTTGAGACGGAGTTTCACTCTGTCACCCAGGCTGGAGTGCAGTGGCCAGATCTCAGCTCACTGCAAGCTCCGCCTCCCGGGTTTACGCCATTCTCCTGCCTCAGCCCCCAGAGTAGCTGGGACTACAGGTGCCCGCCACCTTGCCTGGCTAGTTTTTTTGTATTTTTTAGCAGAGATGGGGTTTCACCGGGTTAGCCGGGATGGTCTCGATCTCTTGACCTCATGATCCACCCATCTCGGCATCCCAAAGTGCTGGGATTATAGGCTTGAGCCACCGTGCCCGGCCCATTGTGTCATTCGTATGCCTTTGAGTCCTCACAGCTTAGCCCCCACATATCAGTGAGAACATACGGTGTTTGGTTTTCCATTCCTGAGTTACTTCACTTAGAATAATAGTCTCCAGTCTCATCCAGGTCACTGCAAATGCTGTTGATTCATTCCTTTTTATTGCTGCATAGTATTCCGTCATATATATATATATATATATATATATATATATATATATATATACACACACACACACACACATATACACACACACACACACACACACACATATATATATATATATACACAGACACACACACACACACACACCAGAGTTTTTTATCTACTCGTTGATTGATGGGCATTTGTGTTGACTCCACGATTTTGCAATTGTGAATTGTGCTGCTATAAACATGCATGTGTAAGTATCTTTTGCGTATAATGACTTCTTTTCCTCTGGGTAGATACGGTAGTGGGATTGCTGGATCAAATGGTAATTCTACTTTTAGTTCTTTAAGGAGTCTCCACACTGCTCTCCATAGCAGCTGTGTGAGTTTACATTCCCACCAGCAGCGTAGAAGTGTTCCCTGTTCACTATGGTGTAATTTTTAAGTTTAAGCTTTTGATCTCAGATGAATCTATCTACCTACCTACCTACCTATCATCTGTCTACCTATTATCTATCTGTCCTAAAATATTAACAAGCTTACAATGGAAAAGAGCTCTTGTCTTCCTCCTTTCACATCCCAGAGCCCCAGCGTTGGGAGGGTTCTTTCAGTGTTTTTATCCATTTCTTCTGGTATTAATCTCCATATTTAAAAATGACATGCTTAGGCTGTGGAGTGCGGTGGCTCACGCCTGCAATCCCAGCACTTTGGGAGGCCAAGGCGGGTGGATCACCTGAGACCAGGAGTTCAAGACCTGCCTGGCCAACATGGTGAAACCCCGCCATGTTTCTCTAAACTCTACTAAAAGGTACAAAAAATTAGCCAGACGTGGTGGCAGGTGCATGTAATCCCAGCTACTCTGGAGGCTGAGGTAGGAGAATCTCTTGAACCCGGGAGGCGGCGGCTACAGTAAGCCCAGATTGTGCCAGTGCACTCCAGCCTGGGTGACAAAGCGAGACTCCATCTCAAATAATAATAATATACTCTCAAATAATAAAATACTAACAAGCTATTATTAACAAGCTATCATTATTATCTCAAAGAATAATAATAATAATAATTATAGCATGCTTAGAATGTTCTTTATGAATTCTTCAGTTCTAGGCGTGATCTTCTGTCTTTCCACCCCGGGAGCCGAGGACTCAGCTCTTCAACATCCACCTTCCTGCCTGTTTCTGCTCCTCTTGCGCCTCTCTGAATTAAGTCTTAATTAATAGTTGAATCTGTTTTCCTGTTTCCATCGTTATAGCTGTGATACAATCACAGTTCGCAAAACGGAATCACATACTGCAATCCCACTTCTTTCCTTTTCAAACTTTTTGTTTTTCTTAAAGTTAATCATTGTTTGTTTCCTGTTTTCCCTTTTCTTTTTTTGGTGTGTGTGTGGCTTTTCATGAACTTTTCACTCGTTCAGCCCCAAACTTTGCTAAAAAAACAAAACAAAACAAACAAACACACACACACACACAAAGCACCCGGGGTCTCTCAGCGCCATTGCTTTCCTTGCAGACATTGCTTTGGTGACACACCCAGCACTGGGCTGCTTTGCCCGAGGCCACACTGGAACCCTGCTTGCGATGTTGCTGTCCTCTAGGCGGAATCGTTTGCTTCCCAGATCTGCTGGTTTTCGCCCTAGTTTTGGGGGAGCTTGTTGAGCCAGGCCAGCAGGGAGGGGAGCTGACCTTTTCCCGTTTGCCCCAGAGATCCCTGCTCTGTGCCCTCTGGTTGGGGGTCAGTGGGGGCCTGTGGAAGGTGACCGGTGTGGGGGAAGAGAGCAGAGCAGAGTTTCTTCCCTAGCTCTGTCCCTCCCAGTCGTGCGTGCACAGCCCTCAGGAGCCTCCACAGAGTGTCCTGGGCTCCAGTGAGCGCGCCTCCCCACTGGCAGCTCACCGCCTGCTGCCACCCCAGCTGTGAGCGCCCCACATTCTGCCACACCTCACACATAGCTCCAGCCAAACTTCCCTTAAACCACAGAATCTGGGCGTGGGCCTGGGGTCCTGCAAGGTCCTGGTGGGGAGGCCTGGGGCTGCTGCTGATGTCTTTACTCTGAACTCACAGCTGACAGGGCACCTGCGTCCACACGCCGGGGGTCGAAGCCGTCACCCCACTGTCCCAGCACTGCTGTGGGGCTGTCCAATGTGGTTCCAATGGACAAGGCTTTGCTGAGGCCAGGGGGCCTGGCTTCTCCCCACTCCTGTTTCCACAATGGGGTCCCCCATAGCCTGTCTCCCGCCATGGCTCTCTCTGTTCCAGCGTGGAGCAGTGATGTCCCTGGAGATTCAGAAAGACTCACGGGGTTCCTGCAGCCCAGCCCACCTTCCTTCTAGTCCTAGAGCCTGGGTGGGTGGTCAAGGCAGTGGGCTCGGGTACCCCAGGCCAGGCCCACTGGGTTCCCACAGATGGTCTTGACCTTGGCTGAGCCTCCACTGATTGTAAAGGTGACACTTAGCCCTCTTCCGCCTGTTGTTTTATTTTTCCAAATTGCTCAGAACCTGGGCGGGGGAGAGGGACGATAACTACTAGCTCCCTCTATCATCCTAGCACCGGTGCTTTGACGTCAGCACTGTGTGCGGCTGTGGGCCGCGCTTCTTTCCCTCCCTCCTCCTTCTTTCCCTCCCTTCTTCTTCTTTCCTTCTCGGTGTAGGACATTCCCATGGCCCTTTCAACCTGGAAACGCCTCTAAGCTCTGAGTCCTGCTCCTCTCTGTTCTGTCTTTCTGGGACTCCTCATTGGACTTCCTGGATTCGTGCTCTGCTCAAATCTTGGTTTTTTTTTTTTTTTTTTCTCTTCTTCTCTTTGTCATTTTGCTCTGCTGCATGTGATTTCCCTCATTTCATCTTCCAAAACTGCTACTAAAGTTTCCATTCAAAAAAATGGTTTTCCTAATTCACAGGAGATCTCTGGAATTCTCAGTTTTCTTTTTTGCCGGTCGCTGTATCTCGGAGATACGGGAGCTTCTCTCCAGCAGCACCTCTGACGTGGTTCTCCCCCTTCCCCTGTGCTCTTTCTTCTGTGTATTTGTTCTGGCCTGTCTGTCCCGGGTGTCCATTTATAATGGAAGCTGAGAGGGGTTCTCCTGCCTCCGGCCTGGGCTTCCAGCGGCTGGCGCTGAGCAGGGGAGAAGTGGGGAGCCTCCTAGAGTTACCCCAAATCCTCCATTCCCACCTGCTCCACACGGCTGTGCTGGGGTTCAGACCCTTCCTGGACTCCTCCAGCTGGCAGGAGTGGGGGAGAGTGGTCATCAACTCTGAGCTGGGAAGAGGGTCTCCCCATGCCTCTTGCAGACCATCAGCCAATCCTGCGGCTTTAGCCCCATGCTGTACCTCAGAATTAGAGGTTTTGTCACCTGCCAGTCCCCAGTCCTTCTGGGACCAGCCTGCTGGTCCAGCTTGCCAGACTCAGGCCTCCCTGCTGCATTTCCGCTTTCGAGGTTCAGCCGAGGAGCTGCCCACCCTTTCCCACTCATCTTCCATGAGCCTGCCAAGGTCTCCTGTCTGCAGGCTGCCCCCGTCCCTCTCTCCTGTGCATTCACAGGTCATTCCTTCTTTGATGTCACTTTCAGGGTCTGTATTCATTCCCTGTGGCTGCTGCACCAAGCACCCACAAACTGATGGCTTCAGAAGTGGATTCTCCCAGAGTTCTGGGGTCAGAAATTTGAATCGAGGTGTGGGTGGGGCTGATTCCTTCTGGAGGCTCTGAGGGAGCACCGGCTCCAGGCTGCTCTCCAGCGTTCCTTACTTGTGGACACATCACTCCCATCTCTGGCTCTATCATCTCCCGGCGTTCTCTGAAATCTCCCACTGCCCTTCTGTTGTAAGGCTGGCCTTGGATTTAGGAGCCACCCCAAATCCATATGGTCTCATCTCCAGATCCTTCACTTAATTACATCTGCAAAGGCTGTTTCCAAGTAGGGTCCATTCACAGGTTCCATGGGTGCAGATGTAAACATATCTTCTGGAGGATTTCAGGGGGGAACACTGATAATCAGGCATGTGTAAACACACAAACACCTAAACACACATCCTGCTATGCAGAGCTGCCGGACAGCTTCTTGCCCTCCCAGCTCCCTCCCACGCTTCATCCCGAGACCCCAGGAACCCGGGCATAGCCTGGTCATCCTTCCTGGCCAATGCACCCCTGCATCGCTCCCATCCCTCTCCCCTCCTCCGGCTCCCACTCATGCCCTCCCCGCTTTCTTTCAGCAGTCGGGTCTGTTTCCTGAATCACTGAGTCAGCGAGTGATGAGAGCTGCTGGAAGCATGTGGAGGATGGGCGATTCCGCTCAGCCTTGGATGGGGTGGTAGGAAAAAGGCAGCCCTAAGCCCAGCCCGGGTCAGGATGAGAGTCTGCATTCAGGAGGACAGAACTGGCAGGTGGCAGCGAGCAGGCCCAGGAGTAGATATTGGGGTCTTCATCTCAGGGAGACTGGGGCTTGGAGGGGGAAAGTCAAGTCCACTGGGGTGTAAACCAGTGTGGCCATGAGCAGGCAAAGGGCCTGGCTGTTTCTAAAGAGCCCTGACTCTCCCAGGCAGCTGTCGGCTTCCTTTAGGGAGAGGACACTTTGAGTCTTCCTGTGGGCTGGGAGTGAGAACAGACCTTTGCACTATCTTTCAGTTATGAGGTGCCCACATTCCATCCCATGAGGGCTGCCATCGCCGTGCTCTCTGGGCCTTCGCTTGCCCTGGCCGTTGCCGCTCAGGAGGCTCCCATCCTGTGTGGGCAGTGAGGCGGTGCTCCGTGGATGGAGGGTTAGACTTGTCTCGCCCCAAGCCAAAGGGCTTAAGCGGGAGACAGACTGTGGGTGATGCCGCCCACAGAGAAGCAGGATGCAGGGACGGTACAGATGGCCCCGGCCCCAGACGACATGGCATCTTAGTCTGTGGGTTGAAGGCATCTGTGGGGCAGATTGCCCCTTTACAGGTTGGCCCCTATGTGTGGCGGCCCGCAGGCATACCCATGCCACACACAGTGAGGTGTTTGAAGAGCCTCCGACGGCATCGTTTCTATGACTGATCGCCATTTTCATGGCCCTGCAGGCACAGGATAACGCAAGGCTGCACCTGGCCTCTGTAGCCACGTGGAGTATACTGCCCCTCCCCAGGAACCCCCCTGCCCACCCGGGCCACCCTCTTCCAGACAGTCCGTTCCCACTCAGCCTTACCCAGAGGCTTACCCAGAGGTCTCCTGTGAGGGCCCCCACCTCCTCTTCTGGGGTGCTCAGAGCTGCCAGCAACCCCTCAAACTAAGGTCACTCAGAGCCACACAGCATCCTGCAGACGGCACTGGGGCCACAGGGAGATGGCTGACCTCGGGCTGAGTTCCCATTGCCTCTTGGCTGCCCCATGACTCCCGGCTCCCACTGGACCTGTGTTCCATCAGCTACAACCTGGAGGCCCACCTCTGTCTGCAGTTGCTTTCAAAAGCAAAGAGTGAGACTTTTCCATCGAGACGTGTTGGTCTTGGCCACTGCACAGGCCCAAGGCTGTGTTTCAGATCTGAGCCTGTGGACCTGCAGAGGAACCCCCGCCCCCCGCGTGTCTCGCCCTGCGGGGAAATTCAGACTCAAGGCCCCCACCTGCCTGGCCAGTGGTCCTCCCTCAAGGATGGTCTGCGATGCCAGGGCCTGGCTGGGTGCAGAGGTCCCAGCAGCGCTGCTGCCCCCTCCAGGTTCCCTCACCCCACGTGTCTGCACCCAGGCCCCTCAGCTTGACCTGGTCGCCTGACAGCTGGGGCCTCCGTCGGGCTGCCCTTGAACACAGGTGGAAGTGAGGGGGATTTGGGGTATGTTTTCCTTTAGAGAGCCCCTGGGGCTCTGAACGCTCTCCTGTTCTGCGGACTCAGTCATCTGACCCTGAAAATACGTGCACACCAGCTCTCACAGGTCTGTTCTCAGGGCCATGACTGCAGGGGGCTCTGGTTAACGCCAGAGCAGTTGTGAGACCCTGGAGCAGGAGCCAGCACAGGGAAGTGGCCCCACAACACCTGGGGAGGAGGAGCCAGCAGCAGGTTACAGGACAGCATGTACCTGCGTCCACAGACATGCATCGCACACATGCAAATACATGCATGCCAGCGTGCGTATGGAGCCATAGATACACACGTGCGTGTTCCGGAAGCCAGCATCTTTCTGCCCCTCTTCCAGGAGTGTGTGTGCAGGGGTGAAAACAGGAAGTGAGCCTGTATTCACGGCCACGTATTTCCACGCAGCCTATGGTGTTGGTGACCGGCTCCTAGGGCACCCAGAGTTGGAGACAAAGCCCCAGGAGAGACCCCAGGAGAGGCCAGGGCTGGGGGAGAAGGAGACCCTGATATGCCGACCAGAGTGTGGGGCGGGTGGGCCGGGAACAGGCAGCCGCCAGTGATGCCCAGAGATGCAGCCGCCACAGGGAGGCCCTGGGATGACCCCCTTGGCTGGGTCACTGCTCTGAGGCCCCCACTGAACTCCATCCCTGACCTCCCACGTGGGGTCAGGTTGCCCCCTCATTTGCATGGGGCACTCTCATTCCTCACCTCCTCTGCCTTGGGCTTGGGTGTGGACACTCACAGGGCTGGGTCCCCCACAAAGGTGACAAGGGGCTGTTGCTCAGCAGGAAACCAGGCTCAGGGCACTGGGCAGAGGAAGAATGAAGTTTTTAACTTGGAAACCAAGAAAGAGACTCCTTCTGGCCCCGCCGTCCATCAGCTTTGCATTGTGTGATTTGGGATTATTTCTATTTGAATCACTTCAGGAAGGAGGGCATCGTGGCCTCCGCTGTCTTCGTGGCCCCTAAGGGCCTCTGCAGAGCTTGCCAGACAGTATGGGGGAGGGCGGGGCCTCCTGCTGCTGGGACCACTGCTGCCCTATTCTCTCTCCCCAGAGTCTCGTGTGTGCACACGTGTGCATGTGTGTGCTGGTCATATGTGCATACATTCATGTGGCATGGGTATGTGTGCGTCTGTTTGAAGTGTGCCAAGTGTGTGCACATGCATTGTGTGTGCCTGTGTGTGTGGTGTGTACATGCATGTGTGTGTGGTGTGTGTGTACATGCATGTGTGTGTGTGATGTGCATGTGCAGTGTGTGCCTGTGTGTGTGGTGTGTGTGCATGTGTAGTGTGTGTGTGTACATGCATGTATGTGTGTGGTGTGTGCATGTGCAGTGTGAGCTTGGGCATGTGTGTGGTGTGTGTGCATTGCGGTGTGTGCGCATGTGTGTACACGCATGTGCGTGTGTGGTGTGTTCATGTGCAGTGTGGGCATGTTTGTATGTGTGGTGTATGTGCATGCATGTGTGTGTGGTGTGTGCATGCGCAGTGTGTGTGTGTGTGTGGTGTGTGTGCATGTGCGGTGTGTGCACGTGTGTGTACATGCATGTGTGTGGTGTGTGTACATGCGTGTGTGTGGTGTGTACATGTGCAGTGTGTGCATTTATGTGTGTGGTGTGTGTGTACATGCGTATGTGTGCTGTGTGCATGTGCAGTGTGTGCATGTGTGTGTGTACATGTATGTGTGTGTGGTTTGTGTGCATGTGCGTTGTGTGGTATGTATACATGCATGTGTGTGTGGTGTGTGCATGTGCAGTGTGTGCATTTGTGGAAGCCAGTGCTGTACCAAGGTCACCACCAGGAGCCAGATGGAAGCTGAGGTCATGCTGGTGTTTCCAGAGCTCGTGTCCTTGCCATGGTGGACCTGGGGGCAGGGTGGGAGTGGGAAATGAGGCTTACAGGCCACCGCCATCTTGCCAGAGATCCCTACTTCCAGAACCCCTGTCTGGGAGCTGAGTGGGCTCTGTGTGCCCACTGCTTGGTGAGCAGCTCCACCCAGCAGACCCCAGTACCAGGCGTCCCCCAGGAGACATGCCTTTGGTGTCTCAGGGTAGTGACCTGGTGACTCACAGTCCCCAGAGCTGGAAGCCTCCACCCTGGGGTCCACAAGCACCACCCACCCCCACAGTGCTCATGGGTGCTGACACGGTAAGGAGGCAGCGGGCAGGTCATGGACCCTTGCCCTCATGCAGAGGTGCCCACCTGCACCAGACCTGGGCTGACTCTCCTTGGTGGCAGATCATGGTCCTTGTGGGATTTCTGGGCAGGATTCCAACCTAACCTGCACATCCGGGTGCTCCATCCTTAGCCAGCTGCCTGGTGAGCTCACAGTCAACATGGCACGGATGCACGTGGAGCAGACAGTGACTCGTTCGGACAGGCAGGCAGGTGATGGCACAAATGAATGCCATGCTTGGGAGAGCAGGGAATACCACCCAGGGTGAGCAGCAGGGAAGGCTGGCCCTGACTTTGGACAGCAGGGACGGTGCACAGGATGGGCACACTGCTGTATCAAGAGTGGGGCAGTGGCCGGGCGCGGTGGCTCAAGCCTGTAATCCCAGCACTTTGGGAGGCCGAGACGGGCAGATCACGAGGTCAGGAGATCGAGACCATCCTGGCTAACACGGTGAAACCCCGTCTCTACTAAAAAAATACAAAAAACTAGCCGGGCGAGGTGGCGGGCGCCTGTAGTCCCAGCTACTTGGGAGGCTGAGGCAGGAGAATGGCGTAAACCCGGGAGGCGGAGCTTGCAGTGAGCTGAGATCCGGCCACTGCACTCCAGCCCGGGCGACAGAGCGAGACTCCATCTCAAAAAAAAAAAAAAAAAAAAAAAAAGAGTGGGGCATAGGTGTGACAGCAATGGTCTCTCGTGCTGAGGCTGCTGGGGAGCAGCAGAGGACTAGGCACTGGGAAAGGGCTGAGGCCCCCTCTGCTCTCCCAGGCCCGGGTCTGTTCACACTGGCAACCATGTTAGAGTTGGTAGTTTCTAGAAATTTCTGCAATTATGCACCGCATAAAACGTCTCACATCCTCTCTCGTGCCTTTTAAAGTGAAGCAATACTGATTCCTGGGACCTGTTCTGACTCTCTCAGGCCATGCCCGGAGCTGCGAAGTGGAGATGAGAACAGAGATGGGGAGACCATGGCTGCGCGGAAGTCTTTATTTTTCCTGGGTGGGGAGCAGGATACACAGCCACACTGCAGTCACTTAGCTTGTAAAAATATCTCAATAAATAAAACAAACAAGCAACATATACACTGAACAGAGAATATTTTTTTTTAAATGGCTAGCCGAGCAAATCATGGAGAAAGAAAAAGAATAGCGGCATGAAAATAAGAATTCCAGGCTGACTTGAAACAATCATGCAGAGGCTCGGGGGAGGGGAAGGAACTCGGGGGTCCTCTTCTGAGAGCCTTGGTCCAGTTTCAACAGAATTGTACAATAATGCATTTCTGTTTTATTAAAAAAATAGACATTAAAAAAGGCACTTAGAGGGAAATACAAATTCAAAATCCAAATCCTCGTAAATGTGTTCCTGAATCTAGACATTTTCAGAAAGAATAAGCCTCCCCCAAAACATAAGACCCAGAAGAAAAATCCCAACAGAGACAAGATGACCATGACAACATCACCAGCAAGAGGGCTGGGAGTGCCCTTCCTATGTGGGGACCGTCCTGGGGGAGGACGGGAGCCCGGGTCTTCTGTCCGATGTCACTGCTGTCCCCTCTCTCGACGCTGGTGGAGGGCAGAGGTGAGGGCCTCCTGAGGTTGTTCAGGTTTCAGAAGTTACAGACTCGAATGCATCCCAATTCCACTTGCGCTGCCGACGCGACGGACAGCCTGGAAGATAAGGAAGGGAGACGGTGAGATAAGGCCGCCTCGCTCGGCATCCTGCAGGATTGTCCTGAGACCGTCCGTCCCAAGGCTGGGTGGGACGGGACACGGGGCAGGCCCTGAGAGAGCTGGCTCTGTTCTACTCAACGCTCCTCCCAAAAGACACGGGACAGGTGACTGCTACGGGGCCAGCCCAAGCTTCTGCAACCCCTGCCCCCAGGGCCAGGCCAAGCCCAGAGCACCCTTTCCCACCCCCCAGGGCCCTTTCCTGCCCCCGAGTGCACTCTCTCTCACACTCACCGCCCCTAGGCCTCTCCCTGGCCAGTGCTCGGCATGGCCGTGAATGCTGTCTGGCTGTGGGTGAGCCCCTCAGAACAGGCTGCCTGGGGACAAGATGTGCACACTGGCCCTATCCAGGCCTGAGGGAGCTGTGGGGTTTTGGGCAGCAGAGGGCTGTGTTTCAGGAGGACGACGCAGAGAAATGGGTCAGCCGCTGGGGGGAGCTCTCTACGGCGGATTCTTGCTTTAAAATTTGTGCTTTTGACACAGATTCACAGGAAGTTGCAAAAACAACATAGAGATGTCCCATGTGCCTTTCATGCAGCTTCCACACCCACAAACACACCCCACCCCCACATACACACACACACACCCCACACAAACATACCACACACTACACACACCACGCAAACATACCACACACTACCATACACCCCACACTGCACATACACACCACATACGCATACCACACACACAAACACACCACACTGCCACGTATACACACAAACACACTACACACACCACACACACTATACACACCACGTAAACATACCACACACTACCATACACCCCACACTGCACATACACACCACATACACATACCACACACACGAACACACCACACTGCCACGTACACACACACTACACACACGACACACCACACTATGCACACCACATGCCACACAAACACACCACACCCGCACATACAAACACACACCACATACACCACACACCACACAAACATACCGCATACTACACACACACCCCACACTGTACATACACACCACATACACATACCACACACACAAACACACCACACTGCCACGTACACACACACACTACACACACCACACACACTATACATACCATGCAAACATACCACACACTACCATACACCCCACACTGTACATACCCACCACATACACATACCACACACACAAACACACCACACAACCACGTACACACACAAACACACTACACACACCACACACCACACTACACACACCACACACCACACAAACACACCACACCCCCACATACACACACACACCACACACACCCCGCACTGTACATACACACCACATACACACACACAAACACACCACACCCCGACATACACACAAACACATCACATACACCACACATCGCACACTACACACCCACCCTACACTGTACATACACACCACATACACACGCAAACACATACCACACACACAAACACACCACACCCCCACATGCACACACAAACACATACCACACACCACAAACACACCGCATACTACACACACCCCACACACTGCACAAACATATTACATACATATCCACACAGACGATATACCACGTTATATACCACACATACAATGGTGTCACCATGTCACACCCAAGCATCTTACACCAGTAGACACCAACAGCTTATTCATATATCACTCGTGTGGGTGCGTGTGGTGTGTGTTTGTGTGTGGGGGGTTGTTGAGGGTGCGTGTGGTGTGGAGTATGTATATGTGGTATATAGTGTGCAGTGTACATGGTACATGTGTATGCATGTGGTATGTTTGTGTAGTGTGTGTAATGTGTGGTATGTTTGTGTGGTGTGTGGGCTATGTGGTTTGTGTGTGTATGTGGGGGTGTGGTGTGTTTGTGTGTGTGGTATGTGTTTGTGTGTGTATGTGGCGTCTATGTACAGTGTGAAGTGTGTGTGTAGGGTGTGATATGTGTGGTGTATGTGGTGTGTGTTTGTGTGGGGGGTTATGTGTGGTGTGGGATATGTATATGTGGTATATAGTGGGCAGTGTGTATGGTATGTTATCTATGTGTATGTGGTATGTCTGTGTGTGTGTTGTATGTTTTTATGGTGTGTGGTATATGTGGCGTGAGTTTGTGTGTGTATATGGGAGTGTGGTGTGCTTGTGTGTGTATGTAGTGTGTGGTATGTTTGTATGGTGTATGGTGTATGTGGTGTGTGTTTGTGTGTGTGTATGTGGGGGTGTGGTGTGTTTGTGTGGTATGTGTGTGTCTATGTGGTGTGTATGTGCAATGTGGGATGTGTGTGTAGTGTGTGGTTTGTGTGCCACGTGATGTGTGTTTGTGTGTGGTGGTGTATGTGGTGTGTGTTTGCATGTGGGGGTGTGGTGTGTTTGTGTGTGGTATGGGTGTGTATGTGGTGTGTATGTACAGTGTGGGGAGTGTGTGTAGTATGTGGTATATTTGTGTGGTGCATGGTGTGTGTTTATGTGTGTACGTGGGTATGTGGAGTGTGTGTGTTTTTGTGTGTGTATTGTGTGTTTGCGTGTGAGTGGCATATGTGTACTTCCTGCAGTTTCATCATGCGTGTTGTTTCCTGCACCCCCCACTGTGATCAAGACACACAATTCTTCCAGCCCCACAAGGTCCCCTCCTGCCACACAAATGACTTCCAAGCGCACTTGTGGGCCAATCCAACTGTGGGTGTGCCAGGCTCGGTGCAGCTCCAGGCTGCAACCTGCTGTCCCAAGCGCCTTGGAGGAAGAACCCACTCAGGCGCTACCCAGAGCCTTGTTCCCACCTGCAGGGGAAGGAGACCCAGGCAGGAGGAAAGTCCAGGTCCTCCAGGAAGCCGGGGTGGAGACCCCGACGCCGCACCGCCCTCTGTGCCCGCCAAGCTCAAAGAGAAGGTGCTGGGAGGTGGCCGGGGCCAGCGTCTGAGACCCAGGGTGCACAGGGATGTGGTGTCATAAGCCCAAGGTCTTGGGGCACTGCAGTGGGGCCCACAGGGCAGGGGATATACCACTGGCATCAGCCCTTGGTCGGGGGTGTGGCGAACACAGGTGGGCCCCGCGCCGCGCCCCAGGGCTGCTTCTGCCACACACCCAGGCCAGCCTGCAGCAGCCCCCAAGCTGTGTTGCTGTCCTGCCGGGTGACCTGAGCTCTAGCAAGGATCTCTGAAGATTCGCCCTGAGCCCCGGGACCTTTGCTGCCCACCACAGGGCCTGGCCCATGTTAGGACTCACTCCCATGCCCGTGGCACAAACATGAGAATAGCCAATTGACCGGCAGAGCTCGTGGGAGGCCAGTGTTCAGCGAGAATGTGTTCAGCGAGAATTATTAGAGAGCTCCCCTCAGCTAAGGGGCAAACCAGCGCGACAAGACCCTCCTCCCCGAGAGGGGCTGAGCGTGGTGGGAGGGGTGGGTGTCGGCCCAGAGGCAGGCATGGGCTCCCCAAGGCAGCCGCCAGGAGAGGGGCCACCATGAGGATTCTGCTGCAGGGAAGGAGGTCCAGGGAGGCCCCAGGCACTGGGGACAGGATGTGGAAGCCACATGTGGAAGCTGGAGGAACGTGTGATGTGGTGCTCGGTGACATCGTGTGTCTGCGTCTGTGAGTGTGCCCACTAATGTGAGAGCGTGTGAGTAGGAAAGAATATCCAGAAGTGTCAGTGTGTGTCCATGTGCAAGTTGTGTAAATTGCATGTATGAGTGTGTGCATCATGTAAGGTGGTCTGTGTGTGTGTCAGTGTGTGTGTGTGTGTCTCTGTGAGCATGTGCATCCATGAAGTCTGTGTGTCCCTGTGGGAGTGTCAGTGTGGACGTGTGTGTGTGTGTGCATCCGTGTGTGTGTGTTTCCCGTGGAAGTGATAGTGTGTATGTTTGTGAGTGTGTACATCCATGTGAGTGGGTCCGTGTATGTGTCTGTGTGTGTGTGTGTAAGCATGTCCATCCTGAGTGGGTCTGTGTGTGTCCCTGTGGGAGTGTCAGTGTGTAGGTGTGTCTCTGTGTGAGTGTATGCATCCGTGTGTGTGTGTTTCCCCGTGGCAGTGCTAATGTTCATGTTTGTGAGTGTGTACATCCATGTGAGTGGGTCCGTGTATGTGTGTGTGTGTTTGTGTAAGCATGTCCGTCCTCATGAGTGGGTCTGTGCGTGTCCCTGTGGGAGTGTCAGTGTGTAGGTGTGTCTCTGTGTGAGTGTGTGCATCCGTGTGTGTGTTTTCCCGTGGAAGTGCTAATGTGCATGTTTGTTTGTGTGTACATCCATGTGAGTGGGTCCGTTTGTCAGTGTGTGTGTGTATTTAAGCATGTACCTCCTCGTGAGTGGGTGTGTGTGTGTTCCCATGGGAGTGTCAGTGTGCATGTTTTTGTGTGGGTGTGTGCATCTGTGTGCGTGGGTCCGTGTGTGTCCCTGTGGGCGTGGGTGTCTGATGCTACACAGCAGTGTGTAAGGGGGATGTGTGGTTCTGCTCCTTCACCCCCAGCCCTCTCCCAACCCCAAGCCCCAGGCTTCACCCCAGCAGCCTATATCCTCAGAGAACTCCAGGAACATTTACTGAACCAAGGCAAGGGTCTGAAAAGGCCAAGACATATTTCCCCCGAAACCCATGCATACCCCCCCCCCCCCACACACACACACAACTTTTCAAAGTTCAGAGCACTCCAAATATTTAAGCCTTTTTTAAGTGGTCCTGGGCAGAAAGTCAAAGGCTGCTCTCTCTTGGAGAATGTGGTTGTAATTAGATAATTAATAAGGGGGGGGTAGAGAAAGCTAAATGGAAGCCTTCCTCAGTGGGAGGAAATAATTACCACAGCTTTTGATATATGAGCTGAACCAACCCTCCAAGGGGAAATACCGTATCATCCATGAAAAGCCAAAAATGACAGGGGCCGTCCCCTGGCCAGTGGTGGGTTTCAGGGTTTGCTTCACATGCCCGAGGGGACCCAGGCTCAGGCAGAAACGGGTGGCAGGTTCATTAGTCTTCTTGACCGAGAGCCTCCGGGCCTGGCCCCCTTGATGTCACCCTGACCCCAGCCATGTCTGCTGACATGGGCCGCGTTCTCTGCAACAAATGTAAAACATCTGGGGCTGGGGAGTGCCTCCTGCATACACAGGCCACCTGGAACTGTGTGCATGCGTCCTGCGTGCAGTTACCTCCCTGTATCTGCCTGCCTGGGCCAGGAGTGGGGGGGTGGGTGGAGCTGCAGAGCTGTGGCTGGACCAAGAGGGTGCCTCAGTTGTCTCTTCCACACCAGACCGGGCCCTAATGGGCAGGTGAAAGGCCCCATTCAACTCTATATCCCCAAGGTCTAACAAAGGGACAGAAGCATTAAGGAAAAAGCTAGGAGAGGCAGGGTGGGCCAAGGGAGACAGGTTTTACTCTAAGGCCATTTATCCATCTCCTCACCTGCTCACCCGTGCAGCCACCCAGCTACCTACTTCTTCCTTCCTTCCTTCCTTCCTTCGTTCTTTCCTTCCCGCCTTCCTTCCTTCTTTCTCTTTCTTTTCTTTCTTTTCTCTTCTTTTTCTTTCTTTCTCTTTCTCTTTCTTTCTTTCTCTTTCTTTTTCTTTCTTTCCTTCTTTTTCTTTCTTTCCTTTTCCTTCCTTCCTTCCATCTTTCCATCCATCCATTTATTCACTGATCCATTCACTGATCTACCACCCACCCTTCATTCCCTCCACCCATCCATTCATCTATCCATCCTTCCTTCCTTTTATCCATTTATCCTTTCACCAACTCATTCATTTTTCCCTTCCTTCCTTCCTTCTTCTTCCTTCCTTCTTCCTCCCTTCTATCTTTCCTCCCTTTCTTCCTTCCATTCCTGCAACATATTTGAGCATCTATCATTGCCAGGAATGCTGCTAGTTGTTGAAAAAGCTGAGATGAATCAGAGAAATCTAGCAGGGCAGAAGCATGTTTGTAAGCAACTAGAACACAGAGAAGACACGAATCAGTTTGTAAAGTGCAGGTAGACTCTACAGCAGAAAGGGAAGGGCAAAGTACCAGAGACACTGTTGGATGGTCAGAACCAGCATGGCAGGGAAGAAGGCTGAGGGGTGAGCACACATGTGAAATCTCCTCTAGTCAGACACACACACGAACACGCACACAGACACACGCACATACACCCAGCACACACATACCCCACATTACACACACCTCACATTAGACACACCTCACATTAGACACACACTACCTCAAACACACCTCACGTCACACACACTACATCACACATCCCACATCACACACACACCTCACATTAGACACACCCCACATCACACACACACTGTATCACACACACACCTCACATCACACACTACCTCAAGCATACCTCACCTCACACACACTACATCACACATCCCACATCACACACCTCACATTAGACACACACCACATCACACACACCTCACATCACACACACTACATCACACATCCCACTTCACACACACACCTCACATTAGACACACCTCACATTAGACACACCCCACATCACACACACACTGTATCACACACACACCTCACATCACACACTACCTCAAACATACCTCACCTCACACACACTACATCACACATCCCACATCATACACACATCATACACACACACCCCACATCACACACATCTCACATCACACACACACATCACACCTGCCCCACATCACACACACACACCACACACCTCACATCAAGCACATACCTCACATCACACATACACCCCACATCACACACACACCTCACATCACACACACCTCACATCATGCACACCTCACATCACACACACCCCCACCACACACCCCACACACTACATCACGCTCATACTCCACATCACACACCCACATCACACACTCTACATCACACACACACCCCACATCACACAGACATCACACACCTCACATCACACATGAACCCCACATCACACACACAGGCACACACCACACACACCCCACACTACATCCATACCTACATCACACCCCCCCACACCACACACACTCCACATCACATACAAACCCCACACCACACACATACATCACACACACTCCAATTCAAACAACCCCAACACCACACAACCCCTACACCACACACGCTACACCACACACACTACATCACACACACACCCCACATCACACACACTACATCACGCACAACTCACATTACACATGAACCCCACATCGCACACACACTCACACACCACACACACACACCCCACACGACATCCACACCTACATCACACACACCCCCCACACACTCCACATCACACACACACCTCACACCACACACATACATACCCCAATTCACATACATCCCATATCACACACATATCACACACACATACACCCTGATTAACACAAACCCCACACCACATCACACACACCACATCACACACACATACTCCACATCACACATACCCCATCTCTCTCACACACATACATTACATACACACACCATTACACACCCGAGGTTCCACCAGGGGACCCTGGAGGGGCAAAAGTGAGGATCAGGGCTCAGAATCTGGCCACAGAAACATGGGCTGTGACCACTGTCCACATCACGGAGCGGATGTCCAGGACATTCACTACCCTGAGCTTTCCCTGCCTTTCCTCAGCCCCTGGCATCACAGCAGAGGAGACTTTGCCTCCACAGGATCCTGGCATTGCCCAGTTCACGTGAAAGGGACTGCCACCTGGCAGTCTGCTCTCATCCCCACCTTCTCTCCCTCCCCCACCACACCCTCAACCCTGAGCTTCCAGATGCTCAGGGCTAGGGAACGTGCCAGGGTGAGATCACAGCAGAGTTCACAGACGTGGAGAAGTCCCAGCTGCCAGCCACCCCCATGGGTCTCAATGGGTCCTGGCCACCCCACAAGGCCAGTCCTCTCTTCTCCTGAGTGCCTGGTGGGCACAGTCCTTCAGTGGGGGCTCTCAGTCCCCTGCCGAGTCTGGACACAGCCTCCTGACCCCTCAGACACCCACCTCAGCCACCCCGAGTCGACCAGAGGTATGGAACCGCTCAGTGTGATCAGTGAGACCTGCCATCGGCGTGAGCACACAACAGATAAGGAGACACCTCAGGGACCCGAGGGCCACTCAGGGGCACCTGCAGGCTGAACACCTAGCAGAGGCCTCTGAACAGGGAGGCAGCCTCAGAGCAGCAGAATTCACCCTCCAAGGAGGGACCTGGATAAAACCAGAATTGTCTGCTTTAAAAAAAGGAACCATTAGGAAACAAAACAAGGACTGCTGGAAACGACAAAACAAATACAAGGAGAAGTTTAAAAAATTTTAAAAATGAAAAAAAACTAATAAATCAGAGACCACTCCTAGAAGTCTCCCAGCATGCTGAGCAAAAGGCAAAGAAAGCCGGGCACGGTGGCTCATGCCTGTAATCCCAACACCTTGGGAGGCCAAGGCGGGCGGATCACTTGAGGTCAGGAGTTTGAGACCAGCCTGGCCAACATGGTGAAACACTGTCTCTACTAAAAATACAAAAATTAGCCAGCATGGTTGGCATGCACCTGTAATCCCAGCTAATCCAGAGGCTGAGGCATGAGAACACTTGAACCCAGGAGGCAGAGGTTGCAGTGAGCCAAGATTGTGCCACTGTACTCCAGCCTGGGCAATGGAGCGAGACTCAAAAAAAAAAAAAAAAGTGAAGGAGAACGGATGGGGCAGAGGAACGTGTCTCAGGATTATCTTCAGATTATCAGGATAATCTTCAGATTAAAAGAGAACACCAAGTTCCAGGAAGGAAAACAAGAGGAGGGGCAACCCAGCTGAATCACGAAGAAATCTCTAGACTCTAAGAGTAGGGCAACCTCCTACGGCTTCCAGACCTAGACAGCCAGCAGACGTGTGCTGGCTTCCCACGAGCTCACCACCCCCACTCAGTGACACTCCCAGGATGTCCAGAGTGTTGGTGGAAAGAGCAGGGCAGCCCGGAAAGTCCATACCCAGTGAGTCCAGGGACCATGCGGGAGAGCGAGAGAAGCAGTACAGCCACAGAATGTGCACCGCTCAGCGGCTGCTTCTGGGAAATTCCCCTAGAAATGCCTTCCGTCCAAAGGAAAGGTATTCCTGGGGCTACTTTGTCTGCAAGTATGACAACAAATGACGGGCTAATCCCCCAGTGCAAAACAAACAAATAAGAATGTTGGGGAGAAGGAAACAGGCTGTAAGGAAAATCTTGAGAGACTCACGGTCAACTTGAGGCAGGAGTCCGGGGGGTGTACAACACCTAGAGCTGCCGGTCACACCGGGCACATCTGTAGGTCCCTGGTCACCCCAAGCTTCCGTTTGCCCAGTCACACAACGAATAAGGACAGCAGGAGCCAGACGGACACCAGGCAGTTGGATTCGTGAACTCACACTCTTAATTCTTATGCTGTCGGAGTTACCAAACTCACCCAAGGAAAGTAGGAAACCCAAATGTATCGATAACCATCAGGCACGTGGACCAGGTTACCAAAGGTCTGTATCTACGCCACAAAGAATAACAAACCCGCTTGTTTTATAAGAGAATTAAATAGAACTTTCTATGAACAGACAATTCCCATCTATATTAAACTATTCCAGAACCTAAAGATGAAGGACCACTTCCCATTTTATTATTTATATCTCTTTCTTTCTTTCTTTCTTTTTAAAGACTTTATTTTCTTAGAGTACTTCAGGTTCACAGCAAAATTAAGAGGATGGTCCAGAGATTTCCCATATACCCTCTGCTCCCACCCATATCCAGCATCCTCCATAAAAAGACGACACAGTTTGGACCCCTGACAGCATCAGAACCAAAGGCTAGAACGTTGCCGCCTGTGAATCTAAATACAAAAAATCCTAAGACATTAGCAAATCAAGTCAAATCAGGTATTTAAAGAATCAATTCCGGATGACTAAGAAGGGTTTATTTCAGGAATACAGAACGTTTACCATTCGGAAATCTGTGAAAGGAGGGACGGTGAGGGCATGCCGGGATGGGCACGGAGAGGGATGTTTGCAATTCCAAGGCTGGGTTTCCTGAGCCGTCCCTGAGACGGTCCCTGGAGCCTGGCCCCAGTCTGAAGCCCAGCTACCACTCTCTGTGGCGCAGCCTTGGGAAAGTGGCTTCACCTGTCTAGCTCTCAGTTTCCACCTCTGCAAAACACCTAAGGGGGGTCACAATAGGACGTGCTGCATTGGTGCTGTGAGGGCTCAATGAGCTACTTCACTGGAAAGGCTTGGCCTTGCCTGGTCTATGGTCAACATGCGTGTCACCAAAAGAACAGGAGCCCAAGAGGGCAAGGAGCTGTTTTCTTCCCCAACTGGGTCTAGAACAGCTCCTGGCACTTCATAGGTGCTCACTAAATATTTGTTGAAAGAGGGACTACAACGAAGAGACCAGAGAGAAACCAGCAGCTGAAGCCTTAGGGATACCGGGACCGTGCAGATCAAGCAGGTGGCTCCCGTGGCCGGTGGGCACATGGCTTGGCAGGCCAAGGCCAGGACCGGATAGATGATGGACAGGGCTGTAAATACCAACAGCAAAGAGGCCAGTAACACTGGGCCGCGCCAGGTTGGACACCGGAGGGCAGCAGGGCACAGATGGCAGCCTCTGCCCACCTTCTAACCCAGGCACATACTATGTAGGGGAGCAGTCATCGGTCACATTGCCCAACCACCACACAGTGCCAAGGGGCCCACCAGAAGCCAGCGCTGGAGCTGCCTGACCACAGGCTTCCAAATAACAAAGCTGCGGCTGAGTGAGCCTGGGCAGACAGAAAGACCACAAGACACAAGGACCAGGACCCTCTGCCAACTTCTCCCTGGGCCTCCCCTCCAGGGCTTTGCCCAGCCAGCCCCCACCCCAACGGAAGCCTCAAAGCCCTTAGCACAAGGGCACGATCTGGAAGGCTGGGCCGACATGGGTGCCTTCTCCCTACAGTGTCAGAGCACTCACCCCCGACTCAGGGGAGAGGAAGGAGAAAGTAAGGCCAGCCCCCCAGGGCAGCTGTGCCCAAGGAGCTCTCGCCCACACTGCGCCCACCCTGAACTGTGTCTCAGGAGGGGCTGGCGGGAACCTCCCTTTTGTACGAATCCAACAGACCCAAGCGACCTCTGCATCCACAACAGCCTCACGGGCATTCTAAGTTCTTGCTACCCAGAAGTTGGTCCCCCGACCAGCAATAGCACCATTCCCCGGGAGCTTTCAGAGACGTGGTCTCGGGCCTTGGAGCCTCAAAGTCAACATCTGCACTTTGGCAAAATCTCCAGTTCTTCTAAGACGTTTTTTGGGCAGAAAGACGAGGCTCAACCTATCCAGCCTTGTCATTCACCTCCCGTGACAATTCAGCCCTGCTGAGAGGGATCAGCTGAGGCTGGGCCATACTGTCACACAGCTGGTTAGAGGCAGGATGCTCCCTGCTCGGGGCTGACCCCATCCCCAGCACCCAGGCCCCGAGATTGCGTTCACCAGCTGCAGTTCCTCCGAAGGGCCCTGACACACCCTCTAGCCCTCTTGAGACAGTCTCAGGCAGGCAGGAGGGCCTGGGGGCAGGCCGGACACTCAGTGGACACAGCTGTGCACCCAGGCCGAGTCCAGCCCTGTGGACCATGCCTCAGTGATCACCCACCCAATGGGCAGGCATCAGGGTGCCAGCAGCAGGCCCCGTGGGGACTCTCGGGAGAGTCCCTCCTGCTCTGCCGAACGGTTTCCTTGTTCCATCTGGGTAAGGGTTCAAAGAGACCATTGGCCACCGAGGGCTGGACGGCTCCGGGGAGGCTCCCAGCTTGCTGCCAGTCCGGGCTGGGATGGGCAGTGCCAGCATGAAGCTGGCCACCTCCACTCCAGAGCCTCCTCCCCAGTGCACTGTCTTTTTGACAAATGCCTTGTCCAGAGGCGGGGGAGGAAATGCAGAGTGCTGCTTTCATGGTAGAGAGTGTGACGCCTCCTTCCAGGCCACATCTGCACAGCGAGCGCTAAGCAGGGCAGGGGACCTTGGAGGCTGAGCAGCTGAGCACAAGGCTGGCCCTGAGCAGGAGAAGCCACCCGTCACTAGGGAGCCAGGCATCAGGGTGGCCTGGGTTGGTGGGGCCTGGCATGCCAGGAAGCCAGCTGCCCTGCCACCCTTGCTGGGTGCTGTAGGAGAAAGGTGGCAAGGGGGGCCCACTTGGTAAAAAGGCAGATGTCTTTGGGGGCCAGGCTCCCCTCCTCCTGGCCAATCTCTGTGGCTCCTCCAGCTGTGAGCAAGTCCTGGAAGCTTGGGGCACACGGGGGCAGAGGGGTGTGCAGAGGACAGAAAATCACAAGGGAAACAGCAAAAGCTTGCCATCCCCCCTTAGCCCCACCACAGGACCGTCTAAGAATCAGTGTCTGCACCCAAGGCAGAAGTGTGGCAGGAGGAATGCAGGGACACCATGGCTGACGGCGACTTTCGAAGGGGGCGTTAGAGGATTTGGTGAATATTTCTATGGGATGATGATGAGCCTTAGAGGAAAGGGATGGAAAGCAGGCTCTATTCTCTCTTAGAAGCAAATGGGAATCAGGAAACAATCGGAATTCTGAGATTAATTTGTTTTTTACAACGTTCCCCTGAATGGCTCTGCCAGGGTGCCAGTCACTCCTTCACCCGGGTGCCTCCCTCCCCTTAGGGGTGTGCCTACCTTTCTCCAAACTGAAGCAGTGACTATTACAGGCAGGACCCTCTGGTCTCCGTTTGCGGGCTCCGAATGGAAGCCTCTGCCATGTGATTCTCAGCAGACCAGTGAGTGACAGGGAGGCCACCACATGCCCACGGTACTCCAAGAAATGGGCCAGAGCTAAAATCCCAGAGCATGTGTGTGTGTGGCAGGGGCTGGCCCCATTCCCCTCTGGAAAGTCAGGCCTTCCCAGGAAAGACTGCATGGGTGAGATACCCTCACTCACACCCCAAAGTTCCTAGGGTGTCTGCTGGTCACAGAGAAATGTACTAGGCGCTGCCTGCTCTGAGCTCTTACGGGGCCTTGATGATTTTTGCGACAAGTGGCTCAGGACGTGGTCATGTGGCAGCCTGATACTAGGGAACCAGCTGGTGACTTGGGATAAGTCACATCCCACCCCACGTTTCTGTGACCCAGGTTCCTCCATCTGCTCAGGACATTGAGCAGGCCAGTGCTCAGCTGGCCTCTGAAAGGACACTGCTCAGCCAGGTGGCCTCCAGAGGGACTTCCAGCACCACTAGCTTGAAATGGGGTCCTGCAGGGTGCCTGTTATTCCAGCACAGCCTAGTGGCCCTGGGGATAGTGGCCTGTTTGCTCCCCATGCTATGGATGTCTCCCTCCCATGCTCTCTGCATCCCTCTCTGCTTTGATGGCACCCCAGGCACGCTTTCAGATGTCCCACACACGGGGCATTCGCCGTCAGGATGTGGAGGGCCAGTAGACAGGGTGAAGTCAGGCGAGGACTGCCGAGCCCGTCTTCCGGATCCCTCCCCTCTCTCCCGCCTTCATGACTCATGCCTCTGACCCCGGCTTGCCTGCTGCGCCTGAGAAGGAGAAATCCTGCTGGGAATGTGGGAATGACCGTATTTACGACGCCGGGGCTCCCGGTGGCTATTGGCCTGGCCTGGCCCCTCCAGGGGAGCAAGGACTTCACGCCAGCTGGAAGCCAGGCTGTCTCTCTCCCTCAGCTTGGGCTTGGCTTCAGGGACTCAGGCTGACTGTGCTTGGAATGGCCTATCTGGCAAGGAGGAGTCAGCCCAAGGAAACCAGGGGAGAGGGCAAGCTTGTCTGCAGCGGACCAGGCCGGCTCCCTCCTGCTTGGAGCCCCCAGCACCACTGCGGGAGGGGCCACCCTGCAGAGCCGCTCCCTGTCCACCTGGCAACCCCCAGGCTCTCCAGGGCGGGCTCTGCCGGGGCTGAGGCTGCAGGGTCTGACCCATCCCTCAGGATCCGCCCCACCCTCTTCCTCTCTGCGAGACCTTCCCGTTTCCCCACGATGAGCATCCTGGGAGCACTGCCAAGGGACCCCTCCCAACTTTCAGAGATAGCGAGGGCTGGCCGGCCACGAGAAGCCAGACGGCAGGAGAGAATTCCACCTCTTCCAGTACCTGGGGCCTCCAAGTCCCGGAACCCCTTAACTTCTCCAGATGCTACCAAATTCAGTCGCCAAATAAAACCCAAGAGTGGAAGACGGTGGAACACAAATTGCCCTGTGGTCCCCGTCCAGCTGGTGGTGCTGGACGCCCCTCTGGAGGCCATCTGGCCAAGCAGTGCCTTTTCAGACACAGAGAGACTGGGGCCACAGGAAGGTGAGGAAGGGCCTGACATACTCACCAAGCAGGTGCAGAATCTCCCCCAGAATATGCAGGTCAACTAAGCCCTGGGCTGGAAATACCTTTTGTATCCACAGCACTTATACACTGGTCCAAACCCGGGGCATGAACTTTACAAATGTCTTTTCACAGAGCACACGAATTTCTGAAGACACAGCCCTCCCAGCGACAGCAGCAGCAGCAGCTAACAAAAGTATGGACAGAAGGGCTGCCGGTGTAGGGCACTCTGCCCAACGCAGGCACGTGAAGGCGAGTAGGACGAGGACCCTTCCTTAGCCAGCTCACAGTTCATTTGGGGAGACAAGCAGCGGAACAAATCACTATCACAAAACTGTACTAGCAAAGGTATAAGAAAAGTACATTCAGGTCTGCAACAGTCTTGTTCTAAAATATAAATATATTATAAATATAGGTGATGACTGCAAAAGTTTTATTACAATAAAGAGATTACAAGGTCCACAATAAACATACAGGGAAGGTGACAGTTATGTTTCTGAGGGTTTGGAGAGCTCGTCACAGAATTCAGGATTGCAGCCAGGTCTTCAAGGAGGTCAGTTCCGGTTGAGAGGGATGGAAGGGCCTCGTGGGCACAGGCAGAGATGGGAGGCACAGCCAGGAGGGTGGGGAGAGGGAGTTGGGGATAAAGAGAGCATTGACTCTGGGGAGGGGGCAGGAATTGGCAGGACTCCCCAAGATGACAGGGAGGCTGGGAAAGGTTCGGGGGTCCACAGACACCATCAGATCTGCCTGTCAGAGACAGCTCTGGCTGGCAAGGGACCGACCCCAAAGTGGGGCCTGGGCAGGGCGGCTCCCCCAGTGGCCCAGAAGGAGGCCAGGACCACACGGAGACAGCAGCTGTGCAGGCAGGGCGGCAAGGGGCCACCCACCAGACACAGTGACCCACTGAGTGTGGGGGTGGCGAGGGGCGGCTGAGGGGTCCCGCTTGGGTGGCTGGGTGCATCCTGACCCAGAAGCTAGACTCAGATCTAGAGAGGAGGAGTTATCTCGGGAGCAACAAGACCTGTGTCAGCCACGTGGAGCTGCTGGAGTCCTCAGGACACCGTGAAGGGCAAGTCCATTCAGCAAAGGGACATGCCGGGAACCCCAGAAGAGGGTGGGGGCTTCGGAGGCCGATTCTCTAGACTGAGGCCAACTTTATTCTCCCCTGGGAGAGAGGAGGAATCGGCATAGAGGCTGAGATACTTGCTTTGCTAGGATTTGAACCCAGGCCTCTGGATTCCAAAGATGGGCTCAGATTCCTGATCTACACTTCCATCCATGGCAGAACTGGAGGAGGCAGATACTTAGGGGCAAGCGGAGGGGGAGGCTGGGAAGAAGGTATCTCACAGGAGAGGCAGGGCCGGGGAGAACTGACACCAGGGGGTATCAAGGGAGGGCTCATGAGCACCACCCCCTGCTAGCAGGAGGACCAGGCGTCAGAAAGGTCACCAGGGTCCAGGACTTCAGAAGGGCAGGCTCAGCCGGGTGCAGGCTGCTGCAGAGGCCGGGGGTCGGCACTTCCACACTTTTGATGGGACAGCGAATGTGCCAGAAGCTGCGAACAATGGCTGTCGGTGCTCGGCGCTTCCTGAGTGCCGGGCCCCACACTGTATGTCTGGGATTCGGCTGAAGGCTCTCATCCATCTCACGCAATCAGTGCTCCCCTGTTCCATGTTCTGAGCCTGAGCACACGGAGGCTTTGAGAGGCAGGAAGCCACTCTGCCCAGAGAGCGGAGGAACAAAGCCCTGGGAATTAAACCCAGGTGTCCAGGCTCCGGGGCCTGTTTTCAGAGTGGCGAGGCACAGGCTGTGCTTCTGGGGAGTGCAGAGCCTGGAAAGTATGGCAGAATGATTCTGGGACTGTCTCCCTTGAACACATTTTAAATGGGGGATATAAAACTGTTCTGAATAATTAAACAACACTGACCATAAGCCATAGCTGTAACTAAGGCCAGTTTTTAGTTCTTCAAATTAATCCTGAAAAATAGGCTGTTTTTAAAATGCGAAACTGTTTACAAGAGTAATTCTACTTAAATCTATTTCAGTGGGCAGTCTTTTTTTCAAATGCCTCTGATAAAATAAGCTACTTTTGAAATTTTTTGCATCTATTCACCTATATTCAGAAGAATGCAAAAACCTAAGGAATGGCAGGAATCCTACTATAGTTCAATGCTGGGTCCCACAAATCCCTGGGAACCCCGATTTCAGCTGAAGGTGTGGCAGAGGTGCTTTTAGGCCTGCAGAGTTGGAGTTTCTGGCAGAGCAGCTGGGAGCGTGGTTAACCAGGCCTTTCTGCAACAGGGACAGGCCTTTGGCTCCCCAGGCTCTGGACTCAGTTACTTTTAGCCTATTTCAGATTCTCAAACTTCTGCACCACATGAATAAAACAAAGCTCTGTTGAGAAACACATCATATTAAGAAACCAACTAGCACACACTAAGTGTTGACGACTTTGCCTCAGTTAAGGTAAAATCAGCTAGTGGAGGCCTGTAGTGGTGACTGAAAAAAACATATTAGAAGGCCGAGTGCGGCGGCTCACCCCTGTAATCCTAGCACTTTGGGAGGCTGAGGCAGGCGGATTCCTTGATTTCAGGAGTTCAAGACCAGCCTGGGCAACACAGTGAAACCCCGTCTCTACTAAAATACAAAAAACTAGCTGGGTGAGGTGGCGGCGCCTGTAGATCTAGCTACTCGGAGGCTGAGGCAGGAGAATTGCTTGAATCTGGGAGGCGGAGGTTGTAGTGAGCCGAGAACATGCCATTGCACTGCACTGCAGCCTGGGTGACAGAGCAAGACTCCATTAAAAAAAAACAAAACACACAAAACAAAACAGATGAACAAACAAAAAGGCATATTAGAGGGAAAAAGTAAATTTCAGGGGCAGGACAGGGTGAGTGAACAGCCCAGGCTGGACAGGTGACTGGGGAAGGTCCTGGTTGGTGACTGGCGAAGCACCTGTGTGTCTTCTCCTCACGTGTAACACGTGGCGCAGCGCACATGCACCCGGGCCATGGCCCCCTCCTCATGCCGCTCTGCATTTCCACCTGGACCTCTGTTTCTCTCTGTCCTGAGGTGTGCGGGCTCTCAGGTGTCTGTGTTCCACCGTGGGGTTAGCCGGAGTCTCATCGACTGAGTCCTGGGGGAGGACTCACCTGGTTGCCCGGCTCAGCCCATGTAGAGTCAGGGACTCAACGGCAGGTGGGAGTGGCTGCTGCAGGCGAGTCCAGTCCACACACCCGCACATAACAGAACACAGAACCCGCATAGCTCAGCAGCAAGCGCGAGCTGAAGAGGAAGGGATGAGTGGTCAGCGGCTCCACGAACGAGCTCCAGGGCTAAATTTCAGTGGTCCCGCCTTAGGTCCTGTCTTGGGCAGGTGCATAAATACAGCTTGTCCTGCAGAGCCCAATATCCTCCCACACTCAGTGGCTGCTCATTCACACAGAAAGACATCCCCGTGGACTCCGCAGACCCAGCGCTTGGGTCTCTAGGGGCAAACAGAGGAAGGCAGTGAGGCAGCAGAGACACGGAGAACAGCAGGGCTTTTGGACTCAAGCCTGGAAAATGTGCAGGCCTCTGTCTTCCCAGCTTCCAGCTCCCAGAGTGAGGGTGCTGTCAGCCAGCCGAGGCTGACCCCTGACCCTCGAACCTCCATGCTTTCTTGTCGTGAGGCCCCCACCTGCCTTTCAGGACCTCAGCCTCCTCCTGGGGGAAGCCGTTCCCCTGTTCACATACCTCCTAGATCTGCCAGGGGAAGGATGTTTGCCAGACTCTCCTCTCACCCTCCAGCTCCCCCTACACTGAAACACAGACACCTGGGAGCCTGCAGGCCTCAGGACAGCACAGAGAGACACACAAGTCCAGGCCGAAATGCAGACCAGCACAAGGAAAGGTCCACGCCAGCCAATCCCCAGGTTCCTGTTGAGGAGACACACAGGTGCTTGGCCAATCATCAGCCATGACCAGTGACATCTCCACCGGGTGCAGTGAGGGCACAGGGCCCAGAGGCCGTTGACAAGCACAGCTCTGCCCTCCACTGAGAGAGGTTTACCAGGAGTCCGACTGCTCCCGATAGGGTCAAGGTGGCCTCGACGATCCTAAGAGCACCTGGAGCTGGGGACGGCTCTGGAAAACGTGTTGGAGATCTCCTGCATCAGACTCGAACAAAAGGCTGCAATTCCTGACATTTCATTTTTGAGATCAGACTGTGAATGTCATGATCCACAAATCTAATCAGCGTCCTCCTTCTAAAAGTGGTGTGAACTGCAGAACTGACAGCCGGGCCGCGCCGAACCTCAGGGGATCCGAGAACGGCAGTGAAAGTGCACGGATTCTTATCAGCCCACGAAGAGCCGGCAAGGTCCCGGGGTGCAGGTGAGAACACACCGTGGCATCTGAGAACTTGAAGGAGTCAAGTGTCTCAGTGCTGTTTGTGATGACGGTGGGTGGAACAACTTCAGTCCGGGAAGGGCAGACCCTGGGAGAACAGATCCCCCACAGCCTTCTCAGGCTGTCTTTGATGTGAGAGCTTAGAGACTAATCCCCCTGCCCCAGAAGACTCGCAGCCTCAAGGATCAAGTAAAGAGATACAGAAATATACTCATGATTACTCAATTTTTAAAAATTCGACACTCCTGCAATAAAACCCCATGTTTATAAACTGTAGCATGTTCCAACAAGTCTTATGGCATTTGTTTTTATTTTCAACGTGTTTTTGAATATTCTGTATTTTCCTAAACAGTGAATTTTTTCTCCAGAACTAGCAAATGACATGAATGAGAGTTAGCCACACACGTGCACACACATTTCTGGTCATGCTTCTGGAACAAAAATCCTAAGTGGGGAAGGTTCACCTGGATTGTGGCTACAGAATGCATTCCCTCTTTTTTACAAGCCTGGTGCAATCGCGAGCTCTCAGTGGCCATCTCCTAAGCTGAGGACGCCTTCATACCTGATGGGGAGGTGCTGGACTTTCGCCCAGGCTCTGGAGGGTACCTGCCCTGCCCAGGCCAGGGTGAGCTCTTGCTGTGCCGGTCCTGCACAGAGCGGCGGTCAGCGTCTGTGGGGATACAGCCTGGAGTGGCCACAAGCATGGCAGGTGGCCTGGCTGACCCCAGCCCAACGGGCTCCTGACATCCCTGGTGCTGTCACCTCCCTGGCCGTGTGCAGAGGCCAGTGCAGGACTTTGCTCTGGATGTTCCACTGCCCCAGGTGAATCTCACTTTCCAGGGATGTCTTTAAGAATGTATCCTCCATGCAGCTCTCCTTGAAAACTAAGCACTGGGAGCAGGCTCCCCTTGGCGCATTTGCCCTCCCTGGGACTTCTGTGAAAGCACAGGCCGGGCTGGGCAGCCTCCACCCAGGCAGCACTTCCCTCCAGCAAGCCAGGCGCCCTCGCCGACAGGTGGGTTCTTGCACTTACATATCATCCTTGGCAATCCATTTCTCATCTACAAAATGGGCTGGTACTACCTGCCCTGCAAGGGGGAGAACACGGAGCAGGTGCTCACTTCACGTTAAGAAATCTGTAATGAACGCACTGAGTATCAGAGCATCAGAGCAGTCATTTACAAATGCGGCCACCAGTCTGTGAGGGGTGGAATCCCACTCCATGTTACGACTGCATTGGGGCTGTAGAGGACTATTCACTGCAGCTTAGATAACTCAGGTAACTACGAAGGAATATACACAAATATAATTTTCTTTGAGATGAGACAACTCAACAACAAATACCTATCATGCACAGAGTGCGCACGGAGCTCTGCTCCGGACCCAAGAAACACAGGGATGGCCTGGAGAGAGTGTGGGCTCTGGAAGTGCAGGCTGGCAATGACTTTAGGGTCTTTGGTATTTATACACCTGGTGTACACATATTTGTACACACCCACCATTCACAGTCTATGTATATAAGGTACACATATATGTGTGTGTGTGTATATATGTATGTACCATATATACATGCAGATACTCATATACACACACTGCTTCTCTAAGAAGGGCCACCCTTGTCCCAAGTTTGCCTGAGTCATGATTTACTGAGTTCATGGTTTGAGGGTGGAGACTTTATACTCACATTGTTCCTAACCAGTCCACGATTCACAAGTCAGTGTAATTTGGGGAACTGAATGACAGTCCTATCAAACCTGGCTCTTCTTTTGGGCTGGACTTCTAAGACTGGCTCCAGGAGTCCTCTGTGGGATCCAGGGCTCCAGGGATGACCACTTCCTACCCTATGATGCCTGCTGCCACTCTGGGAATGTGTGGCTAGGACATGCCCAAGGATGACACTGCAATTTTTTTAAGAGAACATTTACAACCCCTGCGTGTCAAAGAACATTTCCAGTCTCCTCTCTGCTGGAATCAGCCTGGGCAGTCATTTGTGGGAATCTTATATGCACGTGTGACATGCATAGCTGTGTATTTTTCCAAATATTCCCATTTACTTCTTCATGAGTTGCCACAATATTCCTGAGTTTGAAAGCCAGAAATGACTAATTTTAGGTGAAATACAGCAGAGCTAAGATCTAGGGAGCCTGAACAGGACTTTGCCGTTATTATGCAAGCTGAGTAGCGAACTGAAGTCTCCAAATGCTTGCTACAATATTTCTGACTAAACCAGGGGCTACGACTCCTTACACAGGACTCATCCTTTCCTTAAATGGCCATTTTTAATGCATGTAATTACCATTTAAACTTCATCTCCACATCCTAGGGTAATTTCTTTTGCTAACACAGACCCCACGAATATACAGAGTGGTGTGTCAAAGTCGATGTTTATAAGGGAATCCAGCCATCTACTTTCAATCCTTGATCCAGAAATCCACCTCCCTCCTAGGTTGTCTTTAATCAAGCTTTGTCAATAAATAGATGTGATGCAGATGTTCTGTTCAGTTTTAAAGAATTCAGGTTGAATCTGCTTTAAAACAAAGCACTGCCCTGCAATCAAACAAGAAGGATGAAAGTGAGTAGAGGCAAGAATACTTCAACAAAGCCTGAAATGGAGACAAGACTCTAAAAACAGGGCAGTAGACCCTGAGCCAAAGATAAGAATTCAAATAGCGCTTAGGCAAAGTGCAAAATGGTTACATCTCTCAACATCCTAACATTTGAGTTACTTGAAAGAAATCTGGGAAATAGAGCCACATTTAGTAAATAACACATGAAGCTATGGTTACAGCTTGGGAACATTTTGTGATTTGTAAAAAACTTGAGTGAAAAGTGCCTTTCAGAACTGAGCTCCTCTCACATGAATTTTAAATGGCCCGCCCATTTCACAGGCAAAGTCCACCTGCATAAGGTTTTCAGGACAACACGAGAGGCGGCTGTGGGTTATGAGATGGTTTTCCTGCTCATGTCGGTGCTGTATCAGGCAGAACAAGTTAGGCTTCACGCTGCAACACAGAAGGCCCTGAATCTCAGGAGGTTCATGTAGCAGTCATTTGCTTCTTGCTCATCCAGGCTGGCAGGGACTCTGCTCCACTCAGTCATGAAGGGACTCAGGCTGGTAGAGCCTCCACGGTCTTGAGAACCTGTGGCCTCTTCAGGCACTTGGGGCAGCAGAAGAGACCTGGCATCCTGCACACAGCTTCTTCCGTACGTTAGCCTGGAAGCTCTGCCGAGGCTTCCTCCCAAAGCTCATTGGCTGGAACTAGTCCTGTGGTCCTGCCTAACCACAGGGGCTCTGAGGAGCGTGAAGGGAGAAAGTCAGCTTTCCAGGGGACCACCGAGTCTGCCTCCAGGGCCAAAGCAAGAGTTTGAAAACAAAGGATTGTCTAAAACAAACAAAAAGTCATTTATAGACGGCATTTGAGGAACTGATAACTTAATTGCACTAATTTCAGCCAAATGCCAGGATTTGATTCCGAAAAATGCCCAGAGCACCAGAATCTGGCCGGAGGAGTGTAAGTCTCATGTGGAAAGAGATGGAGAGAGCGAGATGCTGAATGAGCCCATGAAAAAGCTTAACTGCCCAACATCAACAGAGACAGAGGATTCAATTGGTAATGAGGGAGTCATACTCATTCAGTTACCTTCATGGTCTATTGAGATGACGTGGCAGGGTGGAAGGGAGGAAAGGAGGGTTATTACCGGGCGCCCCTCTGTGTCCTCTTCCTCCTCTAAGAGGAAAGACACCAAGATAGTGTTGGTGGTGTCACTGGTGTGCAGGCTCCAATGGGCATGAGTACCCCTAGGAGCTCAAATGATAAGAGTCAGCACCGGAGTCTCTGCTTCATGGTCCAAGACATTGGTGAAGGTTCCTTTTCTGAACTTGAAAAAAAAAACTCCAAGATGCATGAGTGGATTTGCCTTTCCCCGAAGCCCTCTTGTGGCATCTCTGTCCTGGGTTGCTGCAAATGATTCAAGTGTATTCTTAGCCATTACTAATGTGCTCACTCCTGCCAGCGTTTCGAGGGCTGTCTTGGCCACACACTGCCTCCTCTTCCTCTTCGCTCCCTTTGGTAGCAGAAGGTTTGGCAATTGCAGCATCATTCAGAATCTCCTCTGGTGGGAAGAGTCTCTTGTTACTGGAAATCTGTGGTGTGAACAGAGCCCCCACTGCCCAAACACATGGCCCTTCCAACGCTGCACTCCCGCCTGCCCTCCCTCTCCACCCTTCGCTCCACTCAACTCGTAAGAATCAATCACTCACCAAGGTGAAGCCTGGAGCCTCAAACCTCCCACGTCCCCGGGACTCCGGACAACAGTCCAGAAGTGTACTTCCTTAGATTTGGGGTGAGGTGAGCTCGCTTTGGGGAAGGGAATACCATGTACACATGTGCTCATCTTTAAGGCACTAGCAACCCTTATGGCATCTTCTGAGAGGAATTCGAATTCTCCCTCATACTGTGTATGAGGGACCAGAGAAGTTTCATAAATGAAACTTTTAGCAAACCAAAATTTTGGAAGCAGAAAGAAGCCACTTTTCCCCGAAATAGTCTACCCTCGGTTGCAGGTATTTGAACTGCTGAGTTGCAAACATAATTAACGCTAAGAAGAGCTCTGCCCTGGGGTTTTTGGTGCTTCAGAAGATAATGTTCTCTCCCTGCAGCCTGGGACTCAGAGCCCAGTAGAGGATCAGGCATTCATCGTGGGAGCTGTTCTGTTGTTTGTAGAACAAAGTTCACGATGCATTTTATATCTTAGTGAGTAAATCATCAGTAATGTGTTTTTTGTTTTTTGGGTTTTTTTTTGAGATGGAGTCTTGCTCTGTCACCCAGGCTGGAGTGCAATGGCACAATCTCGACTCACTGCAACCTCCACCTCCCAGGTTCAAGCGATTCTCCTGCCTTAGTCTCCTGAGTAGCTGGGATTACAGGCGCCTGCCACCACGCCCAGCTAATTTTTGTATTTTTAGTAGAGACAGGTTTTCACCATGTTGTCCAGGCCTCAGTACAGCCCCTGGGCCTCCTCTGGGGGGTACAGACTGGAGCTGGTGAGCTCCATGCTTCAAACATCTCAAAGTGCTGGGATTACAGGTGTGAGCCACCACGCCTGGCCAGTAACATGATTTTAAAGCTAAGATTACAAATATACCTTAAAATGTATAAAACCCATTGGTTCCCTTTAAGATGTGATCCCGATGAGCCTTCCAGTAATACTCCCTTAATCTCCCCAGGGCTAGTCAAAGTGTTTATAATGTGGCTTACAGGACTCTTGGGGCTGCTGATGGTGAATTTGTACCATCACTCTCAGTAGCACCCGGAACCTCTCCGCTAACAGGCACCAAACACCCACAAGACACTGGTAAGGTGCAGTGTCTAGGACATCTTCTGTGTGCTATGGCTGATACAATAGACATCAAGGACAATAGATAGCCAGCAAGAAATAGCAGACTCATCAATGTACATTTCTGGGCTGATTCTTCCGTTGGTCAAATGTGCACTGTAAAGCCACAAAAGGCCAGTTTTTCTTTTTCCACCACTTTGCCTGGACTAAGTAAAGCAAGCTGAGTCAGGCAGCGTGACGGCTTTGGCCAGGTACCGTGTGGCACTAGAGGAGAGAGGGAAGACTGACCACCATCTAGGGGAGCCAAGCCCTCCAGCCCACAAGCGAGGCGGGGCGGGAATCAGGGTTCCGCTGGGAAGACTCGGCCACGGGGACCCTGAGAGGGAGGGGGCACTGCATGTCCATAGTGGTGCAGCCTCCCCGCGTCTGCACAACCTGGGAGGGCACTGAGGGCTGAGAGGTATGAGAAGGTGAAGAAGCTCCTAACGGACCAGGGCTGACCCCCACCCGCTCCAGGCTTCTCAGGAGAAACGTGTCTCCACGAGCACGTGGACATTCTCTTCCATGGGGGGGACGCTCCACTGATGCCCCCTGGCCTCCTCTGCCCCTTACCCACACCACTCAGGGGAGCTGGAGTGACCTGCGGACTGGTGGGTTTGGGAACAGTCAACTGGGTGAGCGCAGCTCAGCCCTGGAATCTTCCTCTGGAGCAGTGAGCCGGCCCCAGGGAGCAGGCACTTCCTGGCCACGCTTCCGGAAGGCTCCCTGTGCTCCTGACCTGGGGGAGGCCTGTGAGGTACATTTTTGCCAGCACTGGGGGCTGGGTCTGCTGGACCGTGGGACGGCAGCAGCCGGACCCCTCATCTGAGCCGTTCTCCATGATACAGCGATGTTCCGTGGGTCTCGCCTCTGCTGCCTGCCCCAGCCCCCCGGCAGGTGTGAAGGTGCCGTTCTCACCTCGCCTGCCCAGTCCGGTGGCCTGCGGGCGGCAACCACACCCTTGAATGTGCCCATGAATCAGACCATGCCTAGACTCTTGTTCTGGGGCTTAAACCTGGACATCTGCGACATGGCCAGAGAGGGGAGGGGGAGAAGCCCTACATAGAGAAGAGCCCCAGATTGAGAACATGCCCGTGGCATGAGGCCACTCACATGGGAAGCGGCCCAGGCCCAGTGAGGCCTTCAGCCTCACCTGTGCCACTTGCTGTCTGGGGAACTTGGCCTGGTCTTGGCCTTGCTGGGCCCTCAATTCTCCAGGTGAAGGTGGGGAGCGCTGACTCAGAGTCTTGCGATCCCACGCCCAGGAGCCTTGGGATCCCTGGGGCAGACTTGGCAGCCTACTGGCACTTGAGCCCAGGCACAGTCGGCAGCCAATGACTCAAAGAACTGGCTTGTAGGTGCTGGCCCTGTTATTCCCAGAAGATGTTCAGCTGTGTGGGCACTCGCGGCGCCTTCTGTGGAGGGGCTGAACTTCGTGGATGGATTTCCGAACGGAGGAAGGCTGGAATAATTCGGATTAACCCTAGGGGAATTTGGATTAACCCCAGGGAAAAGGCCAATCACATTTAATGCAGAGGAGAGCGAAGGACGGAAACCACAACGCTGCTCACGGCTCTGGCTTCGCACAGCGACTCTGATCGGCCATCAATTACTGAAGCCTTGCAGATGCAGAAGGAGAGAAAAGCCACAGTTATGTGCATCTTACAGCTGGGAAACCAGCAACAACATAACCCTGTCAGCTTTTCATTCCTGAAAACCGCCTCCCTCTCCACAAGGCACGGAATCAACATGGTCTTCCCCAGGGTGCTCTCAGGATCCTTGGAGCTGGGAATTCTTCTTACTCAACTCCCTCCGTGTGCTCAGAGCCCCTTCCTGGCCAGGCTTCTAGAAAATTCTTCTGCTCAAATGCTAAATGTTTTCCCTGATCTGTCTTCAAAATCCCCATCCTTCTCCTTCTATTGGAATTAAAGGATAGGGAGTGATAAGGCTGGGCTTGGGCCATCTCCATCTCACTCTGCAGCTCTGGCGTCTCCTGTCACTTCTCCCCTCGCTTTCTGTTTTTTTCTCTCCTTATTTTTCCTGTTTAATGTCAAGCGAGCCAGCTCAGCTCCTCAGAGACGACCAGCTACAGCGGCAAGCGCGAGTGGATTTTAAATCAGCAGAGAATTTTTTAAATGAGCAGTGTGGTGAACGGAGCCCATCTGCAGCCCTGTGGGGCCCTGGCCGGCTCCCACGATGTTCGTGGATCCCGCACGTCTCCACGAGGATAAACAGTCCACGTGGGGCGACTGCCTGGGAGGAGGAACTGTCGCCAGCCCAATCCTGGTAATAAAACAAGAGTCACGTAAACACCGCGGCTGTCCTCCAAGGAACTTCAAGCACTACCCAAGTAAATAAAAAAGCAGAAAATGGAGGTTCAGAAACGCAAAGGCCCTGCTCAGGTTTCTAGAAGAATTCACAGAAAAACAGAACCTAGAGGAGAAAGAATCATAGAAGAAACATTCGTGTCCATCTGTCCCCTAAACTGGAGGGAATGATGTCAACAGCTGCCCTCAAATTGGGAGGGGCTCAGACATCTGCACCCTGGACCACATCTCCCTGACCTGCATCCATCCTGGGGGGCACACCTGGACCACGTTCACCTGCCCGTCAGCTCTAACTGCCCCAGCTTCCAGGGGAGCAACCCAGAAGCATCCTTTGATTTTGTTAAAGGAAGCTTTGATCGTGGAGGACTTTTAAAATTGAGATATCACTTCCCAGGATTCCAAGCAGATAGGCTCCCAGGAAGTTCCCTCATTATGGGACAAAAGGAATCTGTAAGTTACAAACACATTTGCTCCTTTCAAGAAGGAGTTTTCCCCATGAATTTAAGTGTTTTTACAGATCATTAACTACTGGTCTGGAAGGCAGGGCACTAAGGCAATCTAAGCTGGAGTGTGAGTCGGTGCTGCCTCGGAGGCCAATCGGAGTCGAGGTGAAGAGGCTCAAATGATCCTAACATGAGTCAGTGTTACCCCAAATTAAATTTACACATGCTTCTCCAGAGCTGTCTGTTTTGTAAGGCAGGGCACCCTGGCACAGCACGGGACACAAGGCGTTTGCATTTCTGTCCAGGCTGCAGTCTAAAAGTGGAAAAAAGTACTGATCTGTTTTCCAGCCACCACCCTATTGAATGGTCTCAGAGGTTTTGGGTCCAGTTAACACAGGTAGGCACTGGATGGGCTGGAAAGAGGCCGGGGACTCCCACGCTCTCAGGAAGCACAGGGCAGTGCACCGTGCAGACAGCAGACTTCAGGCTCAGGAGACCTAGGCTGCCGCTGGGAGAGGAGGGAAAAGAGCCCCCCAGGGAAGAGGAGGCGAGTGGGGCTTGATGTATGAACAGGGACCTGGGAGCCAGAGGCCCAGGGTTAAATCTGACTTGCCTTGTGCCCCTAAACAAGACAATGAGAGAGATACAGAGAGAGAGAGAGAGAGAGAGAAACAGAGTCAGGCAGACAGACAGGGACACAGAGACAGACACACAGAGAGACACAGACAGAGGAAGAGAGACAGATGGAGAGACAGACAGGAAGAGGAAAACCACGCAGTCCCTTCATGGAGTGGCTGTGATGCCCACGGGCTCTCATGGATGGAAAACCCAGGCACACAGCAGGTGGCACCTTCTCCTCCCTAAAGCCCTCATCATGTCCAGTGTTCCCATCTGAAGGCCAAGTGGCTCCTCCGGATGACATTTCCTTATGTAGGGATTTATAGATGCAGCATTCCCGCTGGGACTTGGACTGTGCAGGACCGCAGATGTGAGAGATGCTCAAGAGGGGCCGAGATGGGGATGCAGACAGCTCAGACCCAGGACACCAGCCCAGCCCAGCCAGAACTAATGCTGGCACTAATACCAACACTAATGCTAATAAATACTAACTAATACTAATAAATCCTAACACCAACACTAATACTAACACTAATATTAACAAATACTAACACCAACATTAATACCAACACTAACACTAATAGATACTAACACTAATACTCACGCTAACACTAATACTAATAAATACTGACACTAACACTAACACTAATACTAACACTAACACTGACACTAATAAATAGTAACTAATACTAATAAATACTAACACACTGACGCTAATGCTAATAAATATTAACACCAACACTAACACTAATACTACTAAATACTGACACTCATACTAATACTAACAGTAACACTAATACTAATAAATACTAACACTAACAGTAACACTAATACTAATAAATACTAACACCAACACTAATATCAATAAATACCAACACTAACACTAATACTAACAAATACTAACACTAACACTAATACTAACAGTAACACTAATATAAATACTAACACTAATGCTAATACCAACAGATACTAACACTAACACTAATACTAATACTAACACTAACACTAATACTAATAAATACCAACACTAACACTAATACTAATACTAACACACTAATACTAATACTAATACTAATACTAACACGAATACAAATAATAAATACTAACACTAATATCAAAACTAACACCAACACTAGTACTAACACTAACACTCACACTAAATAATGCCCTACAATGTGGGCAGCCCAGAGCCCTGTGGAGGCCCCTGTCTGCCTGCAGGGCAAGCACTCTCCATAGGGAATTCATTCCCCTTGGGTTTTGAACCATGCCCTAGCTGGCAGTCATAGCAGGTCCTCTACATAAACTATCTCTGCCTCTCGCTCTGTGCAGAATGTTCTCTGCACCTCTGAGTGCTGGTCAGTGCTACCTCCTCTAGGAAGCCCTCCCTGACCACATCACACCAGGACAGCCAATCGTGCCCTTCTGCAGGTCCAGGGAACTTCCCACAGGTACTGCCTGGATGGAGCAAGGTCTGGCAGGGCTGTCCATGTCCACAACCCAACAGCTGGTGCTTGACCCAGGACGGCCAGGGGATCCTGCTAACCACTAACTTGACACTAGATCCCTGGTTTCCGAGCAAGTGATTTGCAACACAGGCCTTCCTAGCTGGGCATGTCAGAATAGGGGGTGGGTAGCCAAGCAGAGCAGGGAAGGGGCATTTTAGGAAACTCCACGAGTGACCCTAGGAGTGGTGGGTGTGGCCTAATGGCCAGGTAGTCCCGGCTGGAGGGAGGTGTGCATTTGCTGGACAGAATGACCACATGACCCAACAGGTAGAATGAGAAGCTTTGGGAGTGAAAGGGGCTCTATTAATAATCATGATTGGAGAACAAGAGGAAAACGGAACAGTCGTGGGCTGATGAGGAGGAACTGTCACCTTTTCAAGAGGTCATCCACTTCTGATGTTCTACCCCCACCTCCACTCAGCCCAGCAGAGCCCTGATTATTGGTCTCATCAAGAAGGTACTGACTCCAAGCCTCTCTAAGACACATGAGCCTAGGTAAGGTAAGGTCAGAGCCCCACCAGGAGGGGCTCACAGTCTCAGAGGGGACAAAGTCAGGAAGGCTGTGTGTCCACCCAGGACAGCCGAGACAACCTCAGTCAGCGTGCCTTTTGTGCTTGCTGGATTATTCTCTGCATAAAGCATACATGCGACGTGATATCATACAATTAGAATTTTTTAAAACTATGGTCTCACTTTTTATCCTTGGGTGTTTGAGCCTTCTGCACGATTACATGCCCTCACTTGGTATGTTTAATTATCTGAGTTCTTACCGCAGGCTCCAACATTAACACTTAAAGAAATATTAGAGCAAAGTCAACTCCTGAAGGTGGAGGGCTATCAAGAGAGAACACACTGATGTTCCAGCTGAGAGCATGGACCCCCCACTGCTGGGACAGCCTCCTCTCCTCTTCACTGAATTTGTCCCCATGGTCGCAGACGGCTATTAGAGCCTGTGTTTCAGAATTAAATCTGTGCATTGCTACTGTTTTCAGAGAAAGGTTTGTGTTCTGCGTCACCTCCTGGAGGAATAAACTCCAGGTTAACATGAGGAGCACAACTTCACCGGGGAAAAAGATCAACGGGGGCTGCTATCTGCAGCATACGGGAGCCCTACAGCGAGCGGTGAGAGGTGACCCGCATCCCCGCAGGCTGGCCTCCAACAGTCACCAGGGCCCAGGATGCCGAACAGGTCTGCAGATTCCCATGGCCTTAATAAGCTCTGGAGGTCCCGCTGCGCTAGGGTGAGGAGCCGACTTCTTCTTTTTCTCATGACGCTCTGGCGTTTACACTCTCTGGTGGCCATTTAACTCTAGATTAGAAAACTGTAGGAAAAAGTAAAGTGTAACAATAACTCTAAAAGGCAAGAGTGGGTTGCCTGCAAGCCAGACCCAGATAAGTGAGCCTTGGGGTGGCTGATGTCCTGGGTCCCCACTGGTGGCACAGAGATCCAGGGGTTAACTATTGAATTGCTGGTGCGTGGACGGGGAGGGGTACAACAGGGGAGAGGGCCACCATGGGAGGGGTTTACCAACTAATAGAGAACATCAGCCTTTAACAACCTCCTGGGCTGTTCTTGGGTAGACCTGCACAAAACCAGTCTCCAGGTAATTCCTTTTGGGAATTATGCTCTGCATAATCCACCATCTTCATGGCCATTGTCTCCTTTACCCTGTACCTGAATAGGACAAGCATCATGGTCGTTTCTGAGCTCTCCACGGTTCCATTTCATTCCATTTTCTGCCTGGCCCCCAGTGCACCCAGTAACTTGAGTATTAAAATTCTGGATTACAGTCCCTGGCAGTGCAAAACCTCTCTCCTCATTTTTCTTTTTCATAAGTTTCTTGGGCGTGTTTGCTGTCTTAGTCTTCCAGGTGCACCTGAGAATAATTTTGTTAAATTAAACATGTCATTAAATATATAAATTAAATTGTAAAAGAAATGATATGTTCACAGTAATATGTATTTCCAAACAGAGTCCAAATAAATAAAACTTCTCATTCAAAAAATATTCTATTGGACTCTCTAGCTAAGAGATTTTTCTTCATAAAAGTCCTCCATATTTCTCACTAAACATATATAAGGTATCTCATAAGCATAAATATTTTTGTTTGTGTGAATGACATCTTTTTGTTTCATTATGTGATTGAAATGCTTATTGCTGGTGTGTGTGAGTGCTTGTGAAAAATTATCTTCACTTAGCAATTGCCTTCAGTCTAAATTGTTTCATTTGTTCTAAAGATTTTCAAATGATTTATTTTCTTTTTTTTTTTTTTGATATGGGGTAGAGACTGTATCATTTGTAACATTTGTAGATGTCTAACATTTGTAGGTGTCCTGGTAGACAACTGTATCATCTAAAAATGTTAATATTTTTATCTTCTGCTTGCGAATAGCCCTATCTCTACTTCTTTCCTTTTTGGTGATCCATATAGAATCATTGTTTTTAGTTTGAGACAATGTTACAAAAGAGTATACTGGCGGGAGTCCTGCTGACTTTTATACAAAAGACTTGAGCGCTACATAGGCTTTTTGTGGCTGTTGTTTTGAGGTGGAGTCTTGCTCTGTCTCCCAGGCTGGAGTGCAGTGGTACGATCTCAGCTCACTGCAACCTCCACCTCCTGGGCTCAAGCAATTCTCCTGTGTCAGCCGCCTGAGTAGCTGGGACCACAGGTAAGCGCCACCGTGCCCAGCTAATTTTTTGTATTTTTAGTAAAGATGGGGTCTCAGCATGTTGGCCAGGCTAGTCTCGAACTCCTGACCTCAGGTGATCCACTGAAGGTAAGGAAGAATCTCTTTATGATAGCTTATTGAGATTTTAAACATCAGAAAGGGAGGTTTTAATAACAGAAATATGTTAAATTTTTCTCAGATGCATTTTAGTATCTCTTGAATCGATTCCCTTTATTTCCCTTTTTTGACTATAGATGTGCTTAATTGCATAAATGAATCCAAGAATCTGAACAATTTGAATGCTTTTGACACATACTGCCAAAGTGTGTCAAAAACCTTTCATAGGCATCTGAATGCCCTGATATTCCACAAATACACCCACCTTCTTCACAGCGTCCTATTCTTTTGGCATATTGCTAAGTGTACTTTTCTTATAATTTACCTAGAATTTAATCTAAGCTCCTACTGAGAGACAATTTCTCCTGTCCCTGACAGGTTTTGGTAGATACCACGACAGATGCTCTGGGAGGCTTCCTCACGTTTATTTTTTCTAATCTAGCTGCTGCCATGTTGGGGACTGTCCCCAAAGGCAGGATTTTGTCTCTGCCATCACTGCACCCTCGGCCTGACACAGCAGTGGGCTTAATAACTGAGTGGACAGCCCTAGAAAGCAGAAGGCATTTACCCAGACAGGGAGCACCTGGAGCCTGCAGTCTCTTGTGGGGCCAGTTCAGGAGACACTTTGTAGTCATCTTTCCCCCTAGGTTTTACTCTTCCTAATTTCAAACTCCTTAGGAGTAAAGACAGTTCTGAGCTGCTGAGAGTCCCCTAGTGCCCACTGCAGAGGCTGCCTGGGTGCCTGACATGATTTCACTCTAGTGGGGTTCAGCTGTCCCCAAACTTCCCGAGTGGCTGTGTGGCCATCCGCCCTCCGCCCACACCCACCCAACAGGGCAGTGACCGGTGCGCTAGGAGGATTTCTGACAAGCACAGCTCACTGCAACACAGATCTCCTTTCTACCAGGGTCCTCCACATCCACCGCTAGTGGGGTGAGGATGTGAACCCTGGCCGGGGCCTCGGGGTCCCCCACCCTCCCTGCACCCTGGCGCCTCCTCCAGCCCTGCTGGATAGTGGAGCCCCACGAGCCGCAGGCTCCCTCACCCGATTTATTTTTTCTCTATTGCATCAGAATCTTCTGAAGTAAACTTTCACTCGGGACAGAGCTGTGCTATTCCAGGGGTCTTTGCCAAGGATCTGTGAGGTAACCTTTCCATCTATTTATTTGTCTTTTTGGAACTTGGGGACAGGGGAGAAATGCGAAGAGACCCATGACCCCCAGAAACTCGGCCGAGTGACTGACATCATGGGAATTTGTCTGGCCTGATTTACGGCATTCCCGTGACCCCGGTCAGGGAGCTGAAGTTCACGGCACTTTCTTGGCTCCCATCTGTTCGTAAACGTCCAGCCCACTGGAAGCCAACCTCTGTTACAAGGTGATGTGCAAGTCTGCATAGCTTCCCAACAAAGCAAACCGATGCCAGTACGTGAAAAACAAAGTCACAGAGGATACACCCTTTATTGGTACGCTTGACCAGTGTCACATGGACTTCTAAATTTCCTTTTCTTTGATCTTTTGGCTGAATCCATTTTCTGCCAGAGAGGAAGCTGCTGGAAGCTCAGTGACAAGTCTGACCCAGCGGGCAGCACTGTTGGAGGAGTCTCGGAAGAGGCCGTTTTCTTCTCGGAGAAGACCCGCAGCTGCACCTTCTGTCTCATCTGTGGTCAGGGCTCCTTAAAGGGCTGAGTGTCCACCATGTATCACCCCAGAGAAAAGAAGGCAGCTGGGTCCACTGCGGCCTCAGACAGTGATGGACTCCAGATGTCCAATCTCTTCCGCCAGGGCTTGCCCAGTTGGGTCAAACCATTTAAGAGATGGGAAAGCTAATGAATGAATGTATTTCGTATTTTCTGCATTGTGTCCTGAGTCTTCTGGTAGCAGGAGAAAAATAAATCCTTCCAGCTGTGCCTGCTCTGCTGTCCTTCCAAACTCTGCAACCAGCTTCCTCCTTGGTCAACTTCATTGTTTTTGTTCCTTTGTGCACTCTGTATGAAGTCATCAACAGAGTCTGGAAGAGGACACATGTTCCACAAGGAAGGGGCCAGTGAGGCAGAAAGAGAGGCACCAAAACATAGAACCTCACCCCTGAGAACTCACTTGCACGTGAAGGACAAATCAGGTACCCTGGGGAGCCCAGGCCCCTCTCCTACCTGAATCACAGGTGCACACCCAGGTGCTGTGGGGAGCCCAGGCCCCTCTCCTACCTGAATCACAGGTGCGCACCCAGGTGCTGTGGGGAGCCCAGGGCAGACAACTCTTCTACCTGAATCCTGGGTCAGCATCCAAGGCAGAGAACCTCTGTAGATTCTCCAAGAAACAAGCAAAGTACCAAGATCTGCATCTTTAGAGAAACTCCTTCAGGCCATTTTCAATGTGCTATGTCCAGTGAACGAATATATGCACTACGTAATATTAAAGATTTTCAGTGGCCAGGAGGTGGGGCTGGTGCAGACTGGCATTCACTAGGGAGAGAGTCGTCCAACCAGGATACAAATCGTTTCAAAAGCTTGCTTTTTTATTGTGGAAGTCCTGGGATAACACAACGTCTCCTGCCTGGGCCTGCATCCTTAACTTTTTTTTCCTACTCCTTTGCAAAAGAAGAGCCTTAAGTAACTAAATTGGACATTTTAAGACCCAATAACATGGAACTAAAGAGAAATGCCGCATGTGAAATTAAGATACCCACAGCAGGAAAGTTGAGTTTTTAAACAAATTAGATTTTCATGTCCTGGATTCTGTAAAGCATGAGGATTGAATAAAAGCATCTGGGCAGCTGTGTTCCCAAGTTGTGTTTCCCTTGAACAGTGATAGCTGCACTTCCCTGAGTCACCAGCCCTGGTCCCCAAATTCTCAGGAGGGTGTGGTCCTCTTCGCACATGGAATCCCATCCCTCATCATTGACAAAGATAATTGCCATCCCCTCCGTCAACATCCTGCCTGGGACACAGCTCAGGCCCCTTGTCTTCCAAACAGGCTGCTAACTCCTCTAACACATGAACCCCGTCTCAGAGGTACAGAGCTGCAGGTGACGCTTTTCCTTGATGGAACATGGATCAGCAAGTTTAGAGCAGGCCACCAACCCAGTTTCAAGCTGACGCACAATGACGTCCCCATTCCTAGTCTGGATTTGGAGGCAGGGACGGCAAAGGAGAAGAATCACAGGCCTCCAGCTTCTCCTGAGTGAGACACGAACAAAGGCTTTTTATTATTTTGTTTCTGGTATCGAGATGTTCTGGAAAGTCCCCTCAGCCCCACTCATCAAGCCTCTCCAAGACCAGCGTGACTTTCGGCCCAGCTTTGCTTCTGTCCTCCCCTGGCACCATGCATTGGGCGCAGGGAGGGTGCTCAGAGCCACCTGCCCATTGTGTATTCCTTGTGCACGGTGTGCACCTTCCTGAGAACGTCTCACTCAGCAGGACCCCGTAGCGTCATGCGTGCTCACGCGTGCACATCTCTGCAGCTCCCTTCTACTCCAAAGCCATCCCCCTGTCCACTCCCAACCCCCAGAGCATACCCCAGGCTCTGCACACCTAATCCTCAATCTAGGCAGGACACCTCACTCCATTCATTCTCTGCTCAAGCATCATTTCTTCAGATGTCCTTCCCCATCCTCTTGCTTCCTTCTCAGCACCTGTGGTCAGCAACCCCACATCTGCTGTCTTGTGTGTTTCCTGCCTGCCCTCCCTTTCCCTCCCATGGCAAGCTTCATGGTGACAGGAACTGTCTTGACTTCTTCCCCGCCATATCCCAGTCTCTAACGTGGAGCCCAGCACATCAGAGGTGCTCAACAAGTATTTGCTGATTGAACGACAAATCCACCGAAGTGCCAGCCCTTGGTCTGGCCTCCCTACTGTGTCCAGGAGAAGGCATCCTTGTCTTCTTTGTTTGCTAACCATTGTTGTACAACAGCTACATGCAGTGTTATGAATGGCGGTCAGTACACCTGTCTCCTTGGCTGGAAGTGGATGATGAGTCCTCCATTGTCTCTTTGGCTGGATGTGGATGGTGACTCTTCCACAGGAGAGACAGATTCTAGTCATCCTTATGTCTCCAGCACCCAGCAGAAGGACTGCAAACAGCCAGGGCTCAGTAAATGTGAGGGCAACACGAAGGACCCTGCAGCTGCCCCAAATGATACCAGCTGTGCGAAACCATCTGTGGAGTGTGTGTCTCTGGGCTGTATGCCCGTGACCTCCGGACTTTCCATCTGCAGAATGGGAACCACACTGGTCACCTGTCCAGCAAATCGTCCTGGTGCCAGAGGTTTACTGGCACCTGTGTCTGCTCCCTGGCTAGGCCTGTGCCCTACTTCCCCCCATGAGTAGATGCTATGTATTTAATAATTCACAGTTTCAAAAATGTCTGAAAGCTTTTGTGTGAATGACCCTGAAGACTCATATTTGTATCCTATTCAGGGACAATTAACTCCAATTCTTGGAAAAGAAAGAGCATTGCCCTTCCCTGCACAGGACTGGCCAAAATGTTACTAGATCTAAATGCAGACAAACAAAAAGACACTCACAGGACCCAATTTTTGCAAGGTTTGGACTCAACCTTCTTGAGAATCTGTAAGCATCACTTCCAAGTAGAATGTGCTGGAAGCTGTGGCGTGCACAGGGTGGTGCACCTGAGACCACTCCTCTGGCTTTGCAACCCCCTTACACTGGCCTGGTCCTCATCCTGGACTACAGCCCAGGCCCGCGTCCAGCCCAAATCTCACCCTGGAGCACCACCCCCTTGGGTTAAGGTTTATACATGAGCAACAAGTCTGAGGGCATAAAGTGTCTCAGGACTCTTGGCCAGGGACTGCTGGGCGGGTAGAGAGCATGGGGGCAGGCAGGACCCACCGTGGGACCCCCCCGGCCCAGTAGTCATCTGCCTTCCAGTTAGTACGGCAGAAACATCCCTGGAAATAATTTCATCGTGGTAAAATACACGTGACATAAAATCTACCGTCTTCACGTTTTGGAGTGTAGAGTCCTGTGGCATTAAGGACATTCATGCTGCTGTGCAACCTTCACCACCATCATCTCCAGACCTCTTTTTCCCTTCTCAGACTGAGACTCTGTCCCCACTAAACACGCACTCCCCACTCCTCCCCTCGGCCCCTGACACCCACCGTTCTGCCTTCTGTCTCTATGAATCTGACTACATGAGGTTCCTGGCATAAATGGACTCATATAGTGTTTGTCTGTGACCAGCTTATTTCAGTCAGCACCATGTCCTCAGGGTTCATCCATGCTATGGCCCCTGTCAGAAGAGCCGTCCTTTTTAAAGGCCGAATGACGTTCCATCGTGTGTGTGTGTGGGGGGGCGCGGGGGGTGATGGTGTGTGTATGGGGTGTGTTTGTGGGTGTGGTGTGTGGTGTGTGTGGGGTGTGGGGCGTGGGGGGGTATGTGTGGGGTGTGGGGTGTGTGGGGTGTGTGTGTGGTGTGTGTGGGGTGTATGGTTTGTGTGTGGTGTGTGTGGAGTGTGTGTGGTTTGTGTGTGGGGTGTGCGGTGTGTGTGTTGGGTGTGTGTGGTGCATGTGTGATGTGTGCATGGTGTGTGTGTGGTGTGTGTGGTGTGGGTGTGTGGTGTGTGTGTGGGGTGTGTGGGGTGTGGGGTGTGTGTTGGATATATGTGGTGTGTGGTTTGTGTGTGTGGTGTGTGTGTGGTGGGTGTGGGGTGTGTGTGTGTGGGGTGTGTGGAGTGTGTGGTTTGTGTGTGTGGTGTGGGGTGTGTGGTGTGTGGTGTGTGTGTGGTGTGTGTGTGGTGTGTGTGTGTGGTGTGTGTGTGGTGGGTGTGGGGTGTGTGTGTGTGGGGTGTGTGGAGTGTGTGGTTTGTGTGTGTGGTGTGTGGTGTGTGGTGTGTGTGTGGTGTGTGTGTGGTGGGTGTGTGGTGTGTGTGTGGTGTGGGTGTGTGGTGGGTGTGTGGTGGGTGTGTGGTGTGTGTGTGGTGTGGGTGTGTGGTGTGGGTGTGGTGGGTGTGGGGTGTGTGTGTGTGGGGTGTGTGGAGTGTGTGGTTTGTGTGTGTGGTGTGTGTGGTGTGTGTGGGGGGTGTGTGGAGTGTGTGGTTTGTGTGTGGCGTGTGGGGTGTGTGTTGGATATATGTGGTGTGTGGTGTGTGTGTGGTGTGGGTGTGTGGTGTGTGTGGTTTGTGTGTGGGGTGTGGGGTGTGTGTTGGATATATGTGGTGTGTGGTGTGTGTGTGGTGTGTGTGTGGTATGGGTGTGTGGTGTGTGTGTGGTGGGTGTGGAGTGTGTGTGTGGGGGGTGTGTGGAGTGTGTGGTTTGTGTGTGTGGTGTGGGGTGTGTGGTGTGGGGTGTGTGTGTGGTGTGTGTGTGGTGTGGGTGTGTGGTTTGTGTGTGGTGGGTGTGGGGTGTGTGTGTGTGGGGTGTGTGGAGTGTGTGGTTTGTGTGTGTGGTGTGGGGTGTGTGGTGTGTGTGTGGTGTGTGCGTGGTGTGGGTGTGTGGTTGTGGGTGTGTGGTGTGTGTGTGTGGTGTGTGTGTGGTGGGTGTGGGGTGTGTGTGTGGGGTGTGTGGAGTGTGTGGTTTGTGTGTGTGGTGTGGGATGTGTGGTGTGTGTGTGTGTGGGGTGTGGTATGTGGGGGAGTGTTTGGTTTGTGTGTGGAGTGTCTGTGTGGTGTGGGGTGTGTGGTGTGTGTGTGGTGTGTGCGTGGTGTGGGTGTGGGGTGTGTGTGGGGGGGGTGTGTGGAGTGTGTGGTTAGTGTGTGTGGTGTGGGATGTGTGGTGTGTGTGGGGGGGGGGTGTGGTATATGGGGGAGTGTTTGGTTTGTGTGTGGAGTGTGTGGGGGGGTGTGGTGTGGGGGGGGGTGTGGAGTGTGTGGGGTGTGTGGTTTGTGTGTGGGATGTGTGTGGGGGGTGTGTGGTGTGTCTGTGTCACATCACAGTTTATTTGGTCTGCGTTTTGCTTCTGAGGGCCCTCCATACTGTGCTCTATGGCACTGGTTTATGTTCCCACCAGCAGTGCTCAATGGTTCCAATTTCTCCACATCCTCACCAACATGTATTTTCTGTGTTTGTTTGTTTTGAGACAGGGTCTCACTCTGTTGCCCAGGCTGGAGTGCAGTGGTGTGCATAGCACACTGTAACCTCAATCTCCTGGCCTCGAGTGATCCTCCCCGCCTCAGCCTCTCAAGTAGCTAGGATTATAGGCACAGGCCACCACGCCCTGCTATTTGTTTTATTTTCATTTTTGTAGAGACAGCATCTCACTATGTTGCCCAGACTGGCCTCAAACTCTTGGCCTCAAGCGATCCTCCCTCCTCAGCCTCCCAGAGTGCTGGGACTGCAGGCATGAGCAGGCAACCTCATAGGTGTGAGCTGGGGCCTCTTTCTGATTGGGTCTGCATTTCTCTGATGGGTAGTGATGTCAAGCATCTTTTCATGTGCTTGCTGGCCATTTGTATATCATCTTTGTAGAAATGTCTATTTAAGGCCTTTGCCTACTTGTATTCAGGCTATCTAATTTTTATTGTTGAATCGTAGGAGTCCTGCATCTCTTCTGGATAGTGCTCTCCTATCACATGGATAATCTGCTCATACTTTCTCCCATTCCACAGATTGTCTTTTCACCATTGTGTTCTTCCACACACAGGAGTTTTGAAGTTTGACATAGTCCCATTTGTCTATTTTTGTTTTCCTTCCCTGTGCCCTGGAAGTTCTATTGAGAGATCCCAGATTGTTCCTTTTGAAAGTATGAAATTCCATCTCCGTGGCAGTAAACAAGCTGCAGTGGCCTGTGCCAGCACTGCTTGTGAAATCCCTTCTTTAAAGTACTCCTCGCCGCACTTGGACGTATTTCCCATTCTGTGCAAACAAGTCCACGTTGCTCACTTTGGAAGCGGGCTTTGCAGGAGTCGATGCCTTTCTCTCAGTCGTGTCCTCCCCAGCCTTGTCCTTTGCAAGGAAACCACTTAAACTGCCAAGCATTTGCTGCCCGCACGCCTACCCGTGCCATCTGCCGTCTGATGCTGATGCGGATGACACTGTCTCTCCCAGCCCAGCCACCGATGCCAACTGACCCCTCTGAGATGAACTTCCTTCCTCTAGAAAATGCGAGAGAATGCAGGTGGATGCCACCCCCATCACTGGACCATCTGATAATCAAATGGACACAACCCCCTGCACCGGCTGGCAAGCAGCAGTCCCTCCAGCCTTGCTGAGCCGTGGACTTGTGTCCCGGCCCTGCCATGCCTGTGGATCAGCCCACACTGGTACCACACTCAGCCCTGCCAGCGATGCCTGGGTGTGTGGGCAACAGAGGATACTGGTCATGGTGGCGGCAGGTGATCCCGGAGAGTTACCAACCTCAGAACACAGCTTGTCCCACAGACACAGTCACAGGGCTGCTTGGTGTCCACTGTGGGTAACAGCCATCTTGTGTCTCTGTCTTGAGAAGGGTCAGTTTGGTTTCCTGTGGTCCCATAGAATGATGCGGAATGGGAGGAGACCGGGATCCACCTGGCCATGCCCCCTGAGTCTGCCTGACTTAGCCAGTCACTTGTCCCCCACTGAGACTCTCCACCCTGCCCCTGTCCGAAGTGGGCAGGCTTGGGTTTTGTTTTTTGTTCTTCCAAACCCTGCGTAGCTGTGTCATCTGGACAGAAGCCCAACGTTTACCAGAGCAGGTTGGAGGGCGGGGGGCTCCTGACAGTTGGGGAGTCGGGTTTGAGGCCTGGAGCTCACCAGCTCATCTGCACCCCAGAGAGGGCCCAGGGGCTGTACTAGACAATGTCTAAGGGCTTCTCAGCAGAGCCCCTGGGAGCCACGTGCAGTAAGCCTGACCACCTGGGCAGGTGCACCCAGAGGGAACCCAGGGCACGGGGCTGATGTCTGAGGGATGCTATCTTTGTGGGTCACTGCACTGGTCAGGAAGGTAATTCTGGAATGCCAGTCACCTTCCTAACCGCAGTTTTCCTTGGAACTTCCATTACACTGCATTCATTTTTTCTATCTTTCTTTCATTCCACGTTTCCCAAGCCTCACTCCACGCAGATGGGTGGCCCCTCTCATGCCTTCTGCTGACCACAGTCTCTGCCCCAACACCTTCTTCAGCCTGCCCGCTCCTTCTGCTGGTCCCAGGGCCACCTGGCCATCCCCAGCCTTTGCCTCCCACTTCTCTCCCTCCTGCCATCGAGGGACGCCCCTCAGCTCTGGGAACAGCTGCTTCCCTCCTGGCCTCCTAACTCGCCGCCGATTTCTTCCTGATGAGGATGTGACTGCCTTTTCAGTTTCTAATTCCAGGGCACTCAATACCTAAGGGTTCCAAGCGGCATCCACCTTGCATCCAGCCCGTTCCCCGGCCTCGGCCACCCCTCTGTGATCTCAATCTTCGGACGCCTGCTTGCTGACAGCTCCTCCATGCCAGGCCTGTGCTGAGGGGAAAATATTCTTTCCTGTTTATTGAAGGGTTCCCAGCCACAGCTCTCTCCTCCCAGCCTCTTCCTCAGCCCACACCGCCCCGGGAGCTGGCTGGGACTTTTCTTTATTGTGCCCCTACCCCCTGAGCCACTACAGACAGCCTGGCGAGGACTGGGCATTTTACTGAGGAGCGTGTGTGTGTGTGTGTGTGTGTGTGTGTGTGTGTGTGTGTTGGAGGCAGGGCATTTTACTCCCCAAAATAATCTTCCATCCCAGATCAGATGAATCACTTTCCCCCGAGACGCCTCCAGGCTAGGCTGTACAGTGGCCTCCCCCTCCCTCCCTGCCTCCCTCTCCCTCTCTTTCTTGACCTCTATCTCCTTTCCTCTGCAGAAGAAATTCGGGGGTTGTGGCCCTTCCAATGTTACAGCCAGCCTCCTTCCGTCCAGCTGCTGGCTTCTAGAATGGAAAAGGCCCTCCAAACAAGAGGCTGGCTCCTCCGTGTGGGGCAAACACAAGACCCCCAGGCTGCCAGGTGCGTTCTGCTAGGAAGGTAGCCAGGGAATTGTAAATCACAGATGCACAGAAAACATGCGCTTGCATCAGACACAGTGTAGTTTCTTTGTGTACTTGGTGGGGAAACAGTGGCTCCCTCCATGACCCCCACTTGTGCAGGGCATGGGCTGAGCCAGGCATCTGGACACATGACAAGGACACAGTCCTGAAGGTGCTCCCGGGGTGACAGGCAGACAAACCGTTGCAGTTACCAGGCTGCTAGGGGATGTACGAGGCCTCAGGAGTCATCACAAATGCCACCAGGAGGGGTGGTTAGAGGCTCCCCAAGGAGGGGATGCTGGAGGCAGTCCTGGCGGGCATAGGGGAGATTCTAGCCGAAGGAGAGCAGCGTGAAGGCATGGAACATGAAGGCGCCACGCTTTTTTTTTTTTTTTTTTTTCCATGGTGGTCTTGCTCTGTCACCCAGACTGGAGTACAGTGGGGTGATCTCAGCTCACTGCAACTTCTGCCTACCTTGTTCAAGCAATTTTCCTGCCTCAGCCTACCAAGTAGGTAGGATTACGGGCACGCACAACCGTGCCTAACTAATTTTTCTATTTTTAGTAGAGACGGGGTTTCACCATGTTGGCCAGGCTGGTCTTGATTTCCTGACCTCATGATCTGCCCACCTCGGCCTCCCAAAGTGCTGGGATGACAGGTGTGAGCCGCTGCGCCTGGTCAAAGGCGCCACGCTTTAAGGACAAGCAGGTAGGTTTGCTCACCCCCTTACCCGGGTTCTTACTGGCAACTGCTCCAAGTGCTGGGTACAGGGTGAAAAGGACAGACACGCTCTTGGCCTGGGGCGCTCACCACGGAGGGTGCCCAGGGCTCAGAGGCAGCTCACAGGAAAGCAGGCAGGGCCCATGCCATGGGGAACCTGGGCGGTGCCTGGCAGGCCTGGCCATCCCACTGGCAGCAGGTGAAATGGGGGTAAAGGAACCTACATTCAGTGGGCTTGGGTAATGCCAGATGCAGTGTGGGGTGCGTCGTTCACGCTATTCCATTAACAGGTTAAGAGATGGAGTCAGGTCAGTGACTGGGAAAGGTACCCCAGGCTAACCATGCAAAGAAGGGCCTGAAGAGGGGACAGCAGATCCCAGGAGATGGGACCGGGAAGAAGGGCCCAGCCGGCCCCAGCCAGGCGCTGCACGGTGGACTGACTGGAACGGGTTCATCACAGCGAGTGGCATTTCCACCACACAGGGTGACATGGCACAGACCGTGGGGATTGCTCCCTACCTACAAAGAGCATCTAAACTGGCGTGTTCACTGACGCCACGTAGGAAAAGGGACCTCTGAGCAGTGGTAGTGAGGGTCCTCTGGGTTAGGGGATGCCTGTCTAATGCCACAGCAAAAAAAAAAAAAAAGCTTCAAAAGAGCAGATGGCACAGCTGGCCCTGGACCTGCAAATTCAGACTCAACCTGCAGGCATGTGGCTGGGCCACCCAGAGCCAGGAGATGCCAGGGGGTGACACGTGTAGGGCAGGGGTTTGAGCTGCTCACTTCTGGACCTGGAGGCTCCTGTGCCCAGGCTGAAGCTACCCAACCTCCCACGGTGAAACCTGACACGAGTGCCTCAGGCCTTGCTCCCGACTCAGGAGCACCTGAGAGCAGACTGCAGGGCTGTAGGAACGCCGACAGGTGCCCGGCTGGATCCAGGCCCCCCGCACTCTCCGGGGCACTCCCTGCGGCATGGGGAAGTCCCCGTGCACCATCGTTTGAAGCAGAGAGCCCTGACGTAATGACCCGACTCAGTAGGACGGAGTCATACTCGGCATGGAGGGAAAAATTTCATTTTTTAGACAATCGGACTGGCTGGGTTTGCTTCCTGGCTCTGCCCACTGCTCTGTCTGTGCCCTCAGCTGAGGAGTGACATAGGTCCCTCAGTTTCCCCCCCTGTGAAATGGGGGTGAAAGCACCCAGCTCACTGGGCCATTCTGAGGATGAAAATAATTTTGCTTGCCCAGTGCTGGCATATGTTTGCTGGGTGGATTTTCCACGAGCGGAGTGACGTAGCGTGGCTTTGCCATCGTTTGCAGGGGAGAGCAGAGGCCCCGCGGGTGGCCGGGCCCACCAAGCCTCAGAGCAGACGCATCCTCTGGGTACCCCCTGCAGGCCTTCCGGAGCTCTCTGCTCCTGGAGGACCTCCAGGCCTGGCCCGGCTACACACCCTGCACTCTGAACTTTCCATGGGGCCCTAAGGAGTGGAAAACCCCTCACAGATACTCAGAGAAGGGGACAGCCCCACGGGTGTTTCCAAGGGGCAGGGTGCAGGCCTGGTGGGTGCCTATACCAAGTGGATCCCGGGGCAGGGTGGACCCCAGGGCAGTGTCCCCACAGAGCAAGCCAAGGCCCCGCACCCTCCCACCTCCTCTTTCCCCGCACCTTGTGAGGTACAAGCCTCTGGGCCCCTGTCCTGCTGGTCTTGGCCGGGTTGGGTGGGCTGCCTCGTGCCCTTAGTTCTCCCCTCCCCAGGCTGACCTGGCCTGGGGGCCGGGTGGGGCGCGCCTTGGAACTGGGAGCCGCCTCCAACCCTGCTCTCTGCTCCAGGCCTGGCCCATTCAAACCTTCCTGCTGTGTTTATTTGCACAGCCAGAAGACAAAAAGCCGTGGCTCTGAGTCACTCCTGCTCCCAGTCGGCTCTGATTCATGCAGGAGGCCCGCGGTGGGGACTAACCCTGGCCGTTAACCTCTTGGTTTCTTTATGTCTTTACAGCAGTGAACATCTGTGTCTTCGAACTGAGGATCAGGCCCCGATCGCCGCTCACAGTCGCGTGCTGGGGGTGTAATGTGGAGAAGACAGGACACCACAGCACAGCCCGAGAGGTCCCCCCTCACCTCCAGCCCCTTCCCCCAGTGCTGATGGAAACTTACAAATATTTCAGTCATCTCTCCGAAAAGGATTTGGTCATCTGGCAAGGGTGGTCCCAGAATTTGCCAGAAATATGCGTCAAATGTAGCCCAGGGCATAAAGGAAGACAGGCTTACAAAAATTAGATTATGGCGAAGAATCTGAAAGGAAACGAGAGATTCTGTGCCTGGTTGGTCTCCAGCCTCTGGGGAGGTGCGGCCCGGTGCTTCCTCCCTGTAGGTTCTGGAGAAGCTGGCACACAGGGATGCCCGGGGGCAGGGGGTAGACCCACTCTACGGCCGACCTCTCTGCAGTCCCACACATTTGTCATTCATCATACAAGGCCGGGGGACGCGTGGTGTTCATTTTTGATCCTGGTAAAAAGTGAATAGAATGTCTCTAGTAGCTAAGAAAGGGCTTTTTCTAGCTCCACTGAGTGAGTCGGGGTCCAAGCACCTCTTCTCAACTTGGGTTCGGGGAACAGCTAAGGAGTTCATTGTGGTTTTTTCCCACTTGTTTCCCCAAAGCCGAAGTGGTTTATGACTAACAACAGATATCCCCAAATACGTAGAGAGGAGTGAAAAACAGGCAGAAGAAATGAGGATGCTGACATCTAACAGCGTGGGGATGAATGCCGGTCCCATCACGAAGCACCATTCGGGAACTGCCCAGCGGGTAAAGGCGAGCCGGAAGGGCTGAGACCGCACAGCCCTCACTGCCAAAGGACGCCGCCAGCTCCACAGGGGGGCCGCGCTGGCACATTCCGATGCATCCTTCCAAATTATCCTAACGTGAAAGGCCTCTTGTGAAAACGATGGACGGGCATCTTTAATGTAGACTGCAGAAGATACAAAAATATATTTTGAAGGCCACTCTTTTATATCACTTTAGCAAGAACCTAAGTCATAACACCGAGGGGGGGTTCCGGTGAGGACGTTCCTACGTGGGCAGCAGCTGTGTTTTCACTGCATCGCCTTATGATGGGACTGGGAGTAGCTGCCCTTCTCTGGAGGGAGGGTCGGTCAGCATGTGCCTGCCACACTATCTTTACAAAGCAGTGGGCACCTCTGGATTTGTGTTCTCAAATTGCCGAAGTGATACAGGGCATTTGTGGAAAATCTAGAAATTAAAAAAAAAAAAAAAAAAAAAAAAAAAAAAAAAAAAAAAACGAAGGAAAGGAAGCTCTTTCATCAACTTTTGGTCCAGAGACGTTCGTTCTTGCCGCTTTCTCTCTAGACAAACACACCCATGCATGCACACACACACTTTGATTTTCCAGCCTGAGATCGTATGAACTGCTCCATCCTGCCATCATGGCCGTCACTTTATTAAACATCCACTAAAACACACACTTGCTGACTGTATAGTGTTCCAGCATATGCACCAAGCAGAGTTTATCCCACCTATTTCCCAGGACATTTTAATTTTTTCACCAATCTTAATGAAGCTGATACGAATTTCTTTGTTGCTGGGCAGCTCTGCTATTATTCACTTAAGATAACTCCTAGAAGTGGATTTGTTCGTGCAAAGGGTATTTCCAGTCCTAGATCTTTTCTTACCTACTATCAAAATTCCTTTACAAAGGTTGTGCAGTTTTTCTTCCCTCTGGCAAATAGAATGGCCTGGTTCCCCCACTTTCCTTAATACTGGGGGTGATAATTATGTATTTTTTTCCAATTTAATAAAAATAGTATCCTTCTGCTTTATTTCAAATTCCTTGGATTATTGTTGAAATTCAACGCTTCGTGTGTTTATTGGCCAACTGAATTTCTCCTTTTACGAATTTATATTTTTTGCCCATATTTCCTACTGGGTATTTGTCTTTTTAAATTTTTTAAAGGCCTTTTTTCTAGTAAGAACATTAACCCATTGCAAAATAGATTGTAAATATTTTCTTCTTGGTTCTTTAAAAATTTTTGGTTGTCATAGTTATTTGGTATATAAAAGTTGAAATTTTAATTTGGTCAGTTATTCTTTTGCTATTTTATTTATGATTGCTGGACTTGGAATGGTCAGCTTTTGGAAGTAGATCGTAGGAAGGGCCTGCATTAGTAAACGCCACTTCAGCTCACTGGATGTTCACCGCTGCCACCTCTAAGACACTGGCCTGATGTCCCGCTGTGTTCCATCCACAGCGTGGTTGTGGTGTTCCGTCCACAGCTGTGAGCGACTGTCCCTGCTGGCTTGGGCTATGGCACCTCAGTGGGATGAAATTATAGACCCCCAGTGGATGCTCGATCCCAAGGATGGTACCGAACCCTATATATACTATATGTTTTTTCTATCTGATGACTGAGAGACGGGTGGGACGGAGCGGGACAGCTCAAGATTTCATCAAGATACTCAGAATGGTATGCAATTTAAAACTTATCAGAATGGTGTGCAATTTAAAATATCAATTTTTTTTCTGGAATTTTCCATTTAATGAGTTTGGACTGTGTTTGACTGTGTGTAACTGAAACTTCAAAAAGCGAAACCATGGATAAGCGAGACGGCTGTAACGGGATTCACCAGGAAGCCTGTCTTTGCTGTTAGTCAGGTGGTGGCAGGTGTGCTAAAAGGGATGCTGACTCAGTGCATTCTCTGACACCAAGGTCTGGCCTTCAGGGATAGTGAGAAGGACTGGGAGGAGGAGTGGAGGGGATAAGGGAGGGACACTGTGTCCCGGAAGCCTAAGGGTGACAACTTGGCTCAGAGCATCCAGATGGTGTCTCTGAAAGTCAGTTGGAAAATCAATGATGGAGGTACAGTTCCTAGTTACCCTAACTCACTGGGCTCTGGCTCCAGTGTCCCCCCATGCATACAGAGCACGGGCTGGACATGGCCGAGCCTCCGATGTAGTTACTACGAAGCAGAAGTGGCCAGAAAGGAGAGCAGAGCTTCCCCCAGGAAGAGCAAGTGTACTGTGCTACAAATGTGAATAACGTGCTAATGAATCAGAGCAGCTGGGCTCCGCGCCCCGGCAGCTGCGGGAAGAACCCCTGCGGCGGTGACTGATGGGGGCCATGAGACCAAGATGTGTCTGGCTTGAGGATGACCCATGTTCCTATCAAGCCGACTGCACAACTTAACTAAGGAAGCAACCAGGGCCCCAGCGTCCAGTCCTCACATCTCCATCTGGAGTCCTCTCTCTCCACGGCTTTTGGGAATCTCTTTCCCTTTGCGCCTCCTCCCTGGTGGCTTTCTCTTTGCTCAGCAATGGGACTGGGAATGGGGAAACAGCAGCATCACATGGAACAGTTTTTGTTCGTTTGTCTGTTTGTTTTGAGATGGAGTCTCGCTCCGTTGCCCAGGCTGGAGTACAGTGGTGCGATCTCGGCTCACTGCAACCTCTGCTTCTCAGGTTCAAGCAATTTCCCTGCCTCAGCCTCCCGAGTAGCTGGGATTACAGGCACCCACCACCTCGCCCAGCTAATTTTTGTATTTTTAGTAGAACCGGGGTTTCGCCATGTTGGCCAGGCTGGTTTCGAACTCCTGACCTCAGGTGATCCACCCGCCTTGGCCTCCCAAAGTGCTGGGATTACAGGCGTGAGCCACCATGCCTGGCCCAGAACAGTTTTTATCTGCTTTTGGCAACTCGACCCTTGGTGAGATCCTTTGGGATTTGCTCCAAGTTCTCCTGAGCCCTCAGTCTGGATTCTGAAAATTCAAACAATCCTGGAGCCCAACACCATCTTTGCGGCTTCTATAAGTGTCTCAAAATCTGACTGAATAATGCCACAAAGGTGATGATGTCTTAAAGGTGATGATGTCTTAAAAAGAAACAGGATGGGGTCATAGCTGAGGGAGCACTCAGAGCAGCTCTGGGCAGTTTTGACAGCGTCTCAAACACAGGTGGCTGAGGACCATGTAAAGGGTGCACAGATCAGGGAGGAAGAAAAGAAAAATGAGCAACCAAAGGAAAACACACAACTGGTGCTGAACGATTTAGTGCTACCCTCCCTGTATCTCCCTGTCTTCTGGGAGCAGCACCTGCACACGTGAAGAGCAGGAATCCCATGACTCTGGAGGTGGCACCAACTCCTTAAGGGCCTCTGAGCCCAGAACCAGCCTGAAGTGGTCCACCGAGCAGGCGGACGAGCCCTGGGCTGTGGACAGCCTGCTGATGGAGGCAAGTGGTGCGCACTCATGGGTCACCCTTGTGCGTCTTCCCGTCAGGTACCAGACACCCCCACTACAGATATGGCAAATGCTCCTGGCTCCCCTCTAGGGGCTGAGTGCGAGCGGCATGGAGGCTTAGAGTCAATCCCTCTCCGCCTCTGGCCCCCAGAGTGTGAGAACTCAGTCTACTGTGGAGAGGCTTCAAGAGGTGTAATCGACATACCACAAAAAGCGGAGGGCAGGCAAAAGAAACAGCGTGCCTCAGAATTGTTTGATGCTCTTGTTGCCAGGTGTGCATGCATGTGTGTGTGTGTGTGTGTGAATAAACACATTAGGAACTAGAAGTCGAAAGGAAAATGCTCTTAGGCATAACTAGAATAGTCAGATAAGCGCTGAAGCAGGAGGATAAACTGGATAAGGTCTCCGAAAAGTGAGGGATGCGTGAACGCTTAGCCCCTTAGCCCCTCCACCTCCAACTAAGCACCTCAGTTACCAGAGATGCACCTCGTCTGGGAAGTAGGATTTTTTTTTTGATGATGGTAGTAAGATACATATAATATAAACTTTATCATTTGAGCTTTTAAAGTATAGTGGAATTAAGTGCATATACTTTGTTGGGAAAGCATCATCACTATCTAGTTCCAGAGCATTTCGTATTATTCCACACAGAAACTCCACACCTGTTCAGGACTCACGCCCCATATCTCCTCCCATGAAGCCCTAGAAACCTCCAGTTTCCTTTCTGCCTGTATGGATTTGCTTATTTGGGACATTTCATATAAATGAAATCCCAAATATCACAATATGTAGTCATCTGGCTTCCTGAGCTTAGCATTATGTTTTCAAGGTTCATTCATGCTGTAGCACATACTACACTTTTTGTTTTGTTTTGTTTTTTTGAGACAGAGTGTTGCTCTTGTTGCCCAGGCTGGACTGCAGTGGCGTGATCTCGGCTCATTTCAACCTCTGCCTCCCGGGTTCAAGCAATTCTCCTGACTCAGCCTCCCTAGCAGCTGGGATTATAGGCGCCCACCACCACGCCCAGCTAATTTTTGTATTTTTAGTAGAGATGAGGTTTCACCGTGTTGGCCAGGCTGGTCTCGAACTCCTGACCTCAGGTGATCTGCCCACCTCAGCTTCCCAAAGTGCTGGGATTACAGGCGTGAGCCACTGTGCCCAGCCTCATTTGTTTTTATGGCTGAATTAGATTCCATTGTATGGATGGGCTATGTTTTACTGACCCTCAGTTCATGGACACCTTGTTGTTTCCATCCTTTGACTATTGTGAATAATGTTGCTATGAACACTCATGTACAAATTTTTGTTTGAACACCTGTTTTCAATGTTTTGGGGTATACACCCAGCAGTGGAATTGCAGGGTTGCATTGGCTCTTAGAATTCCAGTAGCCAGAGGGTTATCAGAAACTTAGTCCATTATTTTACAGACGGGGAAACTGAGGCCCAGAGAGGCCATTACTTGTCTCAGAAATTGCAAGGCTGAGAGCAGAAAAGTGTTCTCCATGCCACGCTTAACTTCAGTTAAGTCTTATTCTGGACCGTGGATCCCCCAGACACAAGACAATGGGTTCTGCCCAAGACAGTCACTTGGGGAGCTAGCTTGCCTCTCGCAAAGTCAACAGCCTTTGGTTTCTGCCTAATTAAAATGTCCCAAATTAGAAAAATACCTCTTCAGAAAAGCTTACTAAAGGGAAGAGTCACATATGATTTATTCCAGAAACAGTGACTTAAATTAATTGCAAAATCTGTTGTAGAGAGTCACACCGATCATGTATAGTCACAAGCATTTAAAAGTTCTAAGAATTAGTTAATTATGGTTTCACATTGTGATGAACCAAGTAGGAGAAAGCCCAGTGGGTGTGCCCAGGGAGCCAGAAATGCACACCAGCTTCACTTTCTGTCTCCCCACTTCCCTTTTCCTCTTTCTGGTTAGAAAAAGTGAAATTATGTAATTAACATTGAACAATATTTGCAACTTTCAGGAAATGGTACAACACAAGCTGATTGTCCAAGAGCCTGGTACAGAGAATGCCCAGGCCAGTTGGCTTTGGAGGAACCAGCCGGGAGGACAAAGTCTGTCATGTGCCCAATGTATGGTGTTTGTTTGCCTGTTGTTTGTTTGTTTGTTTGTTTGTTTGTTTTGAGACGAAATCTCACTTTGTCGCTCAGGCTGGAGTGCAGTGGCGCGATCTCGGCTCACTGCAACCTCTGCCTTCTGGGTTCAAGTGATTCTCCTGCTTCAGCCTCTTGAGTAGCTGGGATTACAGCCATGTGCCGCCACACCGGGCTAATTTTTGTATTTTTAATAGAGCTAGGATTTCACTATGTTGGCCAGGCTGGTGTCGAACTCCTGATCTCAGGGAATCTGCCCACCTTGGCATCCCAAAATGCTGGAATTACAGACATGAGCCACTTTGCCCAGCCTCAATGTAATATTTTATCTCTGTTCAAGGAGCTCTGCCATTCAAGCAGAAGGATGCTTTAAGAGACGGACAAGATGGTCGTTTGGCTTCTCTCAGCAAAGGCAGGGCTGGATCTGCTTCGTCTGCAAGCCTCAGCGGCGGCCTGGCATAATCTTCTCTTGGAAGCTGTCTTTAGAGGAGCTGAGGCTTTTAAAGTGGTATCTGACTGCAGGTTTAGATCTATCACTATTAAATCCAGGGGGAGGAAATCAGTGCTGAGTTACCACTTCCTTTCCTTAACCTTGGCAAATACTGAGCCGTGCTGGGCTCATGCTCAGACATTCATCAGCACGACCTGATGGGTGACTTGGGCCTCAGCGAAGACGGGCTCCAAGGCCCATCCAGCCTCAGGGACCAGGGAAGTGCCAGGGTGGTGGGACGGTTTCTTGCAAACAGCCAGCAGCGTCCTTCTTCTTGCTCTCCTCCTCTGTCATGGGATGGCCCTCCCGTCATGCAGGAGCACCATGCCCATGGCGCTCCTCCCCTGAACAGTCCCAGGCCAACCCAAGCTCCCTCCAGCGGTCCTTGACCCCAGGCACAATGGATGGCCCCCTGACCACCTTCCTCTGGGGGCCTCTGCTTTCTCTGGCAACTGAATCACCTGCAATTGTCACAGGGCCCTCGGAGGCAGAGCCCCCTCTGGGGCTTCTTTGAGGCACCTTGCTGGGCAGTGTTGATGCCTGGGACCAAACAGGAGGGGAAGGCACCTGAGGGCCTTTTCAAGTCACTATGTCTGTGGCGGCCTCCCTCGTGGCACTATTGCGGCAGTGTGGAGGGACGCTGCTGGATTTTTACAGTGTTGTTTTTATGAGAATGGCAGGAAGGGTGCTTTTTCTGAAAAAACCGCTGTCTTCTAGGTCTCTGAGGGACACTGAGGAAGAGGTGCTGGGTCTCCCGTGGTCAGCAGCAGAGAGAGGCACACGGCCCTGACACAAGCCTAGAGATAAATACAGAATGGGACCTGTTCTTAAGGGACCTGAGTCCCTTCCGCAGCCCTGATCCCTTGTGAAATTCTTTAAATATCACTTGACCTGTTCACAACCCAATCTTCCCTTTTACTTTGTCCTTCATGAAAAAAAAAAAAAAACTTTTCCATGTTACAAATTATAAATGATAGATTAATGTATACGGGGTTGCTGGGGACGCACATGGAAATTACATTGTTCCACACTGAAATTACATGATATTATTCACCTGCGAACTGCAGTAAAACAAGAAAGGAGATGACATACAGCAACATGGAAACGAGCAGAGAGTTGAGTAACTGTGCTCATCTTTTGCTTGTGGTTTAATTAGAAGAAAATCCTACTCTCAGAAAAAAATAGTCCGAAGGAAAGTTTTGGAATTAGCAATAATTTAACAACCAGTAAAATGCCCTTCAGTTAATTCTACCCTTCCAATGCTCCCGGCTCGCATGGGCCACCTGGACCCTGCCTATTAACACCTTCGCAGTCACACAAGACGGGACCTCAAGATAAGCTCTCTCCTGGCCCTACCTCGGGGGCGATAAAACGCCAGTCCTGGATGCACCCCCTCTGCCACAGCCACCGCACGGCCCCCACAGAGTTTGGGGGTCATTGAAGCACACACTGAACCACTCAAAGAGCAGAGATGAAGGAAAGGAAACGGTACTTCTAGATCTCGTGATTAAAAGAAAATGCTGCCTGCATGAGAGAAGTCAACAAAAACAGGGCACCTTGGGATTCTTAGGGTACAGATATCTGTTTGGGGCACTTCTGTTCTGGTATCAGTGAAACAATACTTTTAGAAAACAGTAACGTGAGCCCACGAAGGAGAGGAGTCGCCAAGCACACACTGAGGCAGGGGTGCTGAGCACACATCGATGGGCCACACGAGGCTTCAGGAGCCCCTAGATGCGCGTCACTCAGAGGGTCCTCGGCCATTCTGTATTTACAGTCTATATTTCCACGTGTGAGCTATCACGGGACCTGATGGTGGGCTTCTCGTTCTTCCTCTGTTACTTTTTTATAAAGTGAAACCTCAAGTGGACTTCAGTTAATCATTTTTTAAAAGATGCTGTTTCAACTAAAGAATGTATAAGAGTATGTGCTGGTTTGGGGGAAGCGGTAGGAAAGATTTGCTGGAGAAGAAATGTCCACCAGACAGAAAAAAGAATGCGAAGTGATCATATCTTTCTCTCCTGGCTTCCCATCTTCACATGCAGATTATCATGGAAGAGAGGAAAGCCAGGCGGCTGGGCATATGCTGAAGATTTTGAATAGTTAGAAAGCAGTATACATGTAGTATGCAATCTGGATTATTTGATTTCAGGAAAATTAATCCTCCACGGAGACGTTGTTCGCCCATTAGTGTCAATGATGTGAGCAGAGATGTGTTGACGCCCGGTTGGAGGAAGAAGAGTTTACCTTCTCCTCCTTCCTTTCCCTTCCCTTCCAATTTGCAGTATTTTAGGCCTTTCCCAAAGAAATGATAACTGCCTTATTCTGTTACGTATCAAGACAAAACATTCTCCTTGAGACTGAGATTTAAAGTTCACACAAACTTTCCGGAAGGGATCCACTCGGTACGGGTTTTGCCAGCCCTGCAGGCCAGCTTGCGCCACGCCTGCGCACTCTTCCGTCGAGCTAAAAATCTGAGCTGTGGGAGTAAAGGACAAGCAACAGGTCCAGGGAGTCCACGCAGGCAGCCGGCTTGCGACTCCGAGCCCTCTGCGCACCGGCCACACGAACCACTCAAAGAGCAGAGATGAAGGAAAGGAAACGGTACTTCCAGATCTCGTGATTAAAAGAAAACGCTGCCTGCTTGCATTTTCACATACAGAATGCTAATTCAACGTAGAACAGACAAAGAAAGCCACCGTGGCAGCAGAGCCCGAGATTGTACATGACTGGCCTGTGCTTTCTTTTAGGAGGTTGTTCACGCTCCAAGCTGTCCCTCATGGAGCCCCTGCCTCGGAAGCAGGCCAGCATTTCTCCACCCTTCAGCAGGGGCATTTACTTACAGAGATTTAACAGAAATGCTAGGGTGGCATTTTGTCTGGAAAGCAATAGAAAAACAGTAGTAACGACGAAAGTTTCCATTTTTTCTCCACGGGGAAGATGGTAAAACGGTCTATAACCCTCCCCTCTCACAGCAAAAGGCTAAAAAGCTGCCCTAGCCCCTCCGGGGGGAACTGCTCTGCCTGGCGCTCCGGAAAGGCTCTGCCTGTGACCACACCACAAACCTCAGCCACAGGGTGGGGTCTGATGTTTAGTCAAGCTCGAAGGGTTAATACAAATCAAGGGGTTTGCCCAGATCTTTCCCGTCAGTCACACACCAGACCTGCACATCCAGAAACACAGAGGTGAACTGCCCGTCAAATTAGACAGCGAGAAATAGGAATCTAATGCCAGACCACATAACACAATTTACCATTTCCTCCCAGAAGATGCTGATGGCTATTTTTTAAGGCAGAATGTGAACTAAAAAGTCAAGAGTATTTTCCAGGATAATCGAATTTGATAACCGAAAGCTCTTTTGAGTTCAACTCTGTCTTTCATTTCAGTGAAGGGAAATTCTGAACTAAAGAAAAGAGAGAGATGTCTAAGTTTAAAGGCATTGCTCTTAGGATCTGAGAAGTAAAACTATAGTTCTACATGAGGCTTCGAGAGAAGCTGGGTCATCTAAATCTTTCCCTGGTCAAATAACAGAGGAAAACAATATTATGATAGAAAACTGCTCAGTGAGGGACAGCCCCAGCAGACACTGCACTCAGCTCGTGCCATCATGCTCTGGCATCCTCATAATCACAGGATCATCATATTATTCTAAACATCGCAGTTGTGGATGAAATAGCCCAGATACCTGCAGCATGTCAGATACCGTTTGGGTTCAAAATGACTCTATTTTCAACTAAACACTAAAAAATTTCCCTCATGTTGGAATCAAGTTACGTGCTGGCTTTTCCAATTTCAGATCCAAGTCTCCTTTTGAAGTGACAACCATTAATAATCACTGAAGGGAAATCCCACTGTGCCTCAGTTTACAACAGCTTAAAATTCACCTTGTTAATGCTACCGCCCTCATTTCCAAATCGGCATCAGGTAAGGTGTAGTTTAATATCACTCAATCTCACTGAAGGGGTTACTACCAAACAAAAACACAAAATAGGTTTCTAAAACAATTATTGATTACAAATAACTATAACAGGGCTTAGAGTTTGAGTCTCTCTCTCTCTCTCCCCCTCTCTCTCCTCTCTCTCTCTCTCTCTCTCCCCCCCTTCCTCCTCTGCTATATCCTCTCCCTTTCACTGCGTTTGCCTCCAAATACTAAAACTCCATTCTCTATACTTCTTGGTGAATAATTTTTATAAATCATTGGCTTTAGAATTGTGTGTGTATGCTTAATGAAATTTAATATAAAATTAGTATCTTAAAAAGCAAATATAACACAGGTATCAGTTTAAGGTAGATATTTCCCAAAAGGTTTTATAAAATATTTTCTTTATTAGTATAGGAATAAATGTATTGCTATTATAATTGGTATTTCACCTTTCATATTTCTGGGATACTACTCTTTATTTAAGACTTATAAGGAATCACAGATTTAAACTAAAGTTATGAGTTATAGTGCTCTTCTCAGAAAGAGTTATATACTGGAAATATATTGAGATTCTCAAATGGCATCAGAAAAAAAATGTGGAGTTTTGCTCAAGTCACATTTTTAGTTTATTGCTCTGAGATAAAGCTTAGTAGTAATTTCTTAGATAATTTGCTTATCTAAGTATATAGATTTAATATTTTTGTGGAATATCTTTTTTATTTTAATTTTGAGATAATTATAGATTCACAGGAGGTTGCAAGAAATATTATACAGAGATTCTCATATCTTCACTCCTTTCTCCCAATGATGACATCTTGCAAAACTACAGTACAATTATCATAATCAGGAAACTGGCATCAATATCATCCCCAGACCTTATTCAGATTTCACAAGTTTTACATGCACTCCTGTGTGTGTGTGTGTGTGTGTGTGTGTGTGTGTGTGTTTAGTGCTATGCAATTTTATCACGTGTAGACTCAGGTGACCATGTGGAATATCTTTTTAATCAGTTTCTGTTTGTAGTGTTTCATCTTGGCTTTACTTTTGAAAACATCCATGTCTGCATCTATTAGATTCTGTTTCTCCTTTATGGTTTTCCGTTCCTTGGCTACAGTAACTTATTCATCTCTTCTTTGAATTTTATTGCCTCATTTGTGAACTCTCTGCTAGCGGAGAGTTCTGTATTTGGTTTGCTTTTTGCAGCACATTTATCCTTTCCCAGGAAAAGACACAAACATAAACAGACATTCCAGCATTCACAGGGTTTTTAAAGACACCAGTGAGAATAGATTAATATAAATACTAAGCTTAAAAACTGTCATAAAAGTTCAGCCTTTAAAATTGGCTTATTAAAATATTTGTTTTTTTAAAGCCCAGATTTAAACTAAAGTTATGAGTTATAGTGCTCTGCTCAGAAAGAGTTTACTTTATGTGTGTGGGGTTTTTTTAATTTTTTTATTTTTATTTTTTTGCCAGGCAAAAGGAATCCGGCATCTGTGCCGTCTACCCAGAACAGAGTGAAGCAAGGATGACAAGAACGTGGTGCAGCTCAAGATCTGTCTGAAAATATGAGTTTCAGGAAACCTCAGTGAAGTATTCTATCTCAAATGGCCTCAAACAGACACTGAAGTCTGAGGAAGTCCCTCTCCAGCAAGATGAGTAGTAAGACTTCCCTGATGCAAGGCCGAAAGGACTGCTGATATTTAAGGGGACAAGACCCACACCAACAGGTCAAATCCCTACATCAGATCTCGTTGATAGGCATTTTGTAACCAAACATTGCTTATATTCCAGGGAGCTCAGCCTTTCATTCTACTTCTTCTAAACAAGCAAAAGCTCCGTTGGGATTCTGCGTTTCTGTTCTTCTCCGTGAAGAACTGATTTTCTAGCATCCCGAATACAGCAGTTAACAAACACCTTTGAGAAGTAAATTTTCAGGAGGGAGGAAAAGGCTAATGTATATTAGATGGTGAAGGGGTCATGCAATTTCTTCAAAGGAGCTAAAAGTTCTCAGAAAAAAAAAAAGTTTGTTGAGTAAGGGAAACTATTGAAAATCTGTGCACACTTTGCAGAAGTTAGAGAAGATGTTTTCTTTAACCACACAGCAGGGAAGAGGACAAACTTCTGATAAACTAATGGTCACCTTCCCCCATCCTCCAAGCCAGGTGGCCAGGACCCTGCTGCAAAGGCTCAGGCATTTAATGAGAATACTAAAAAAATCCTTTTGAGATTTTTCCATTAGATGAATCCAACTGACTGGCCAAAGACACCTGATTTATTGTCTAATTGTGCTTTTAAATACCAGGCCAAAGAAGAAAGGCAGGATAGCTATCAGCACCAGCCGCACCCCGCCATCTCTTGTGTTTCTCTTCCTTTCAAAGGACAACTTAGGCTTTGTGCTGCTGTTAGTCTCAACACAGTTTCTTCACATACGTGAAAACATCCCACATCAAACATTAAAATCACTTACAATGTACTGAAATGTCTAGAGATTCTTTACTGATGCATACAATTAATGCTTCTTAGAAATGCTACAAATAAAAACAAATGCTGTTTAGCAACATTTTCAGGAATCAAACCAATTATAATTGTATTGATCTTACAGGGAATAATGAGTTAAAAACAAAAAGAATGACAAGATGTTTACCTAACGTGCCTGATAAATAAAAACAAGGTGTGTCCAGAATCATTCATGGATAAAATTTTTCCATATTTCTTTTCTCTCCTTTTAGAGTATCTACTTAAAGAAACTAGCTTGTTTGAACTACTCAGTTATAGTCCAGTACATAAAAATAAAAATAAATAGGCTCCTTATAGATCATCGGCTCTCCCACTACCTGTGTAATTATCGATTATATTTTTAAGGACTTTTTTTTCCAAATAAGCTCTTAGCACTGTTTTTATTTATTTATGACAAGTATTGCATTTTATTTTTCTATACTCTTTAATGGTTACCTATGGCTGATTCTCTAAGTTTTGAGGCGTGAAATTATTTTTTAATGAATTTTAAATGTTCCTACTAAATTCTAGCAGCATCATATCTACTGGTATTTGTTTTCAGTAATTTTCTGGAGGGCAGTCTTAACGATAATTACAGTGACATTTTCCTTAAACATGGTTCAACGTGTGTGTTTTTAAAAAGATGACATTCCTCATCTGTTTGTTCTTATTTCAGATGTGCTATAAACCATGAATGAGGTAAAGCATAAATGGAAGCAACTAATGGAAGCTCATTATTTAGTCAGTGAAAAGCAGAATTAATGTATTACCCCACTGTAGCGTTTAGTACTCAGCCAATCCAAACTTCCCTAGAGAAATATGTGATTTGAGACACTTTCCATCTGTTTTTGACAAAGACAGGAGAAGATTCCCACAAGTTATTTTCTGCTGAAAATTCTTCTTAAAAAACTATACAGTTATCATTATCTCAGGAGGCTCTTTCATCGAAAGAATTTTCAGTGACATCGAAATAACAGTTGAAAAAATGAAATAAAACCCACCTGTGCTAGATCAGCTTTTCGTGGCCTCGGCAACAACATTCGCAGATATTATAGTACCACATAAAAAAAGAAATAGATATGTTTGGGAAGAATAGGCGGCCCGGTGCTCTTGATTAATCTAAATTCCTTCTGTGTGAAGTAGAGACTTTTATAAAAAAACATCACAAGATGTGCGAGGAACTAAAACATACTAAGGAGGAAGGATTTTTTAACGCGGCCCCAGCAAAAAGAACCCTGTGCCCCTCCACGGCCCAGGACGGCGGATGAGAGAGGGGCTCGTCTGCTCACCGAGCCTCCGGGAAAGGACGGCGCCTCTGTGGCTCGAGCCTGTCTAAAGGGACTTGAAAGGTGTCTGGTGAAAAGGACTCGGTGCAGGACGCCCTAATCGCTCTTCCAGAGGAAACCAGAACTTTGAGTGCTCCTGGCGGCTGTGTCCCCCGAGCCTTCTCCTCGCGCAGGGAGGGCCCGGCGCGCACCACCTCCCTGTCCTCCAGACCTGCTTCCCAGCCTGGACCCCTCGCCCACCCCTGCGGTGCTGAACCCAGGACGCGGCACGGGCGGGGCCCCTCCGGGGCACTCCAGGGTCAAGGTTGCGACTCAGGGCTCCCAACTCCTAGGTCGGCTCCACCTGCCTGTGGGCGCCCTGGGGCTCCGCGCGGCTGCGTCCACCCCCCTGCTTCAGCGCTCCAGGCTCTGCGCCCTCGGCCCAAGGCCCTTCTCGGGCACTCCCGGCCCTGCGGCTGCTCCGGCCCCGAAGCGCAGGGCAGTTTCCTCTCGTCCTCCCCAGGCAAACCCTGGAGCCGCAGGCCCACACCTCTAGCCTACTGGGTCGGCCAGGGGACCCCAGGTGCCGGCAGCTGGGGAGATCTGAGTGTCCTCCCGACGAACGCGCTCTACCCATGCCCGGGAAGAGAGCGAAGCCATTAGCCCGACACCACCGGCTCGGGCAGCTTCGCGGGCGGCCTGCGCTGCGGCGGACGCAAAGGGCAGCCGGTCCCCATCTCCCAGTCCCCGGCCGGTCCCGGTAGGTTTTTCTGATGCCCGTTCCTTCCACCGCCAACCACGGACACCCTCACACCACCGAGAATGAAATATGCGAACATTTGTCTAAGTATCTTCGGACCGCGCCGGGGAAGTCACCGGTCCGCCGGTTCCCAACTGACACCCTCGCGTGGAAGTTTGCACTCAGGGGTGTCCCTGGGACTGGGAGCGTCCCTCCCGCCCGTCTTCGTTGCTAAGAGGAAAAGCGCACGGCATCCACACCACTGCGGCCCGCGGGGCCTTCCCGAGGAGACACGCGCAGGCCCCAGGGCCCCTGCGCCCCTGCCGCCCGCCCCCCGCAGCGGAGGGCGCCCGTCCCGCGCGCAGCACCTACCCTGGCGGGCCGGTCCGGAGGTGGGTGGCGCGGCGCTAGTGGGAGGCGGACATGGACCACGCGCCCTCCATGCGCCACACGGAGAAGGCGTAGCTGAGGCGCTCGTGGGCCACGTAGCTGCAGCTGGTCATCTTATTGTCCATCTCGTCGCTCTGCAGGACCTGGTAGAGGAAGTCTATGTACCTGGCGGCCAGCTTGAGCGTCTGGATCTTGCTCAACTTGTCAGAGGGCAGCGTGGGGATGATCTTGCGCAGCGCCGCGAAGGCCTCGTTGAGCGACTGGGTGCGCTGGCGCTCGCGCACGTTGGCCAGGATGCGCTGGCTCTGCAGCTCCTCGAAGGACTGCGCGCTGGGGCTGCCCTTCTTGCCGCGCTTGCCCGGGGTCGGGCTGCCATCTTCGCTCGACTTCTTGCTGTAGCGCCGCTTCCGGCCGAAGCGCTTGGGCTGCCGCTCGAGCTCCTCCTCGCTGGTGCCCAGGCTGTCCACGGGGGACACGGGCGAGCTGGAGCCCTCCTCCATGGCGCCCGCCCGGCGCGCGTGGGGCTGGGGGCGCCGGGGCGCCGAGCGCGCGCCGCTGGCCAAGCCCGCGGTCGCCGAGTACACGCTCTCGGAGTTGCTGGAAAGGCTCTGATTTCAAGGCCGGCTTGTGCAAAAACCGAGGTCTCCGGGAGAGGAAGTTATTCTAACTTTTTTGGAAACTCTAGCCGGGCTGGGTTGCTAAATAGTTGTCAGGAGCTAGGGCGGCGCGCTGATTGGCCGCGGTGGCCGGGGGCAGGACAAGTTCTGGGGCCTTCGCCGGCCGCCCCCGCCCCCCGGCGCGGCACTTTCAGTTTTGCCTCCCCCTTCGGCCCCGGCCTCGGAGGGCATCCCGGGGGCCGGGTCCTCGCCCGCCGCCCGCGCCCCCACCCCGAACGCAGGACACTCTCCGGCCGCCCCGAGCCCTAGGCCTGGCCAAGCCTGGCTTTGTCTGCGCCTTAACGTAGAGATCGGCCCCCACTGGGCTTTGGGGGGGTCTCTCTTTCGGCCTGAGGGGCTCGAGAGGCGAGTCCAGCCCCAGATGCGCTTCCCGAAGATAAGGACACAGCCAGGAGCCTCCTCGTCCTCTGTGGGTCTTGGCCGCCCCCGGGCGCACAGCTAGTCTGCACCGCGGCGGGCAAGCTTAGGCCTGGGGTCTGGGTAGCTGCGCGGGCAGCGGTCTCGGTGCCCCGACCGCCAGTGTAAGGACAGTCGGGGACCCCTGGAGACGCCCGTGCCCAAGGACATGCCGCCAAGATCCGTAGAGATGCCACCCTTCGGGCTAGCGTGCATGTCGGGGACCATTTCTCACCCGGGCTTGCTGGGGAGCCCCCGCCCGATGCCTTTACCGAACCTTCTTCTAACTCCTTTAAAACAACGCCACAGCGAGCCTCTGCGGGAGCGCCCGGTGCCCGCCGCGCCCGCCTGCCTGGCCCTGCCCGGGGTTGCTGGGCGCGGGTTGGGGCGCCTGCCGGCCCGCCTTGTCCTGCCCCAGCCTCTGCGCTCCGCCTTCGCTTCGCGGGTCAGCGGAGGACGGAGGGCGCTCCAGGAGATGCACGAGGCTGCCCCGGGCCCGGCTTCCGCTGCACTGGGCGCCCGCGGGCAGCTCCGAGCAGGAGGGCGCAGGGTGGCTGGAGTGTGGGGCCCGGCCTCGGTGAGCGACACCACGGACCCCGGCCCCCGGGCCATCTGGACGCCGAGCGTGAGCGCGTTTGAAGTGGTTCGGGGGCTCTTTGTTCGCCAGGCCGCTCTGGCTCTGGGCCTGGAGGTGGTTTACGGCTTGGATGCCTTTGAACCTATTCCCAGGTGACCCGGGCTCAATTAGGCCCGGGCCTGAACCTGGCTGTCAGGCAAGCCGCGTGATCAAGGGCGGGCTGGGCCCTTTTATTGAAGTTGAACCCGAGGCCGGGGAGTGCTCGGCCTCCGCTGCTCCTCCGGCAGGCCAGGCGGGCCGCGAGGTGGGGCCCGCGGGCCACGACCACCGCGTTGGGAAACCCGAGGACAGCAGAGAGCGGGTTCTTCGCGCCCCTGTCTAAGGGCCCTGGCTCCGGCCGTTCTAGGGGATGTTTTACCAACAATCTGTCAAGGAAGGCAGAACACCAAGGAGCAGGCCCTCGCATGCATGTGACTCGGTAGCAGCGCCCCGCGCAGTGTCTGCGCACCGGACCCGCGGCTTCAGTTCGATGACTAAAGGTTCTGCAGAGCCACCGCCCCCAGCCCCACCCGGCCTGACCGCCCTACTTCCTCCGCGCTGGGAAGGCCCACGGCCCCTCTAGTACAGCAAAATAGCTTTCCGGGTCCCTTTCTTCAAAATTCTGAAATAAAAACTTAAGGAACGAGAGAGACAGAGAAGCCAGGTCCCCAGCCATCCTGCCTGTGCTGGGCTGCATCCCTTCCTGGGGCTTCACGTCAGATGGACAGGGCCTGTTTTTCCCGAACTGGCCTTTCCCTGGTTTCTTTGCTCAGAGCAGTAACAGTAGCGATTTGCTGCTTTTTTTTTTTTTTACCAACCCTGTGTGGGTCCAAGGACCCAGATCCAGCGACATCTCCCCCTTCCCAGATGCAGAGGGCTTTTACTGAGGAGCAGAGCTGCCTGGTAGCCTGCTTCGCCACCCCTGTCTCTCTGTCTGCGTGCCCCTATGTCACTCTGGCTCTGTCGGTGTGTCTCTTTCGCTGTCCTTCTTTCTGTCTCTCTCTCCAGCAGAGAGTTCATACTTTAGTTTGAAAGAAAAACAGCTGAGCTTTGGTCCTGAGCAGCCCAGGGCTCAGCCCAGCCCTGATGACCAGAGGCCCCGGGGACGCCTTGGAAGGGGAGAGCAAGCTGGGTTGCAGGCTCTTCTCTGCCTAGGGAGATGGGCCTGGAGGATTTCACCTGCGACCCCCGGGGCGCCCAGGTGCTGTCATAACCGGCAGCCCAGTGCAGTCGTCTGGATGCACTTTCTTCATGGCATATCTTTTCTATTTTAAAATACTTTAACAATGATTAAAGTACTGGAGTCTGTGTTACTGACGGGTGCTTGCAGAAAACCTTGGTTAACGGAATTTGGAGTGTCTTTCTTATGCTGTATTGCCAGCCCTTCACAGTCATTACCTGGGCAGTGACCCCTTGCATAAATAGGAGAAAATAAGGCACGGTGGCATTTAGCAGCGTTTCCAAAGTCACCTGCAGGTTGTCTGGGGAAGTGACAGCATTCTTCTCTTTTGAGGAGGGGAATTTGCTGAATTAAAACCCAAATGAAAATATCATCAATTTGGGAAATAATACTCAGGTTATTGATTTAGTTTGAGTTTTTTTTCTTTCAAAAATTAAGTCAGTGATAAGGCTAATAAAGCCAATGTATTAATAGCGTAAGTACTATAATGTATCTCTGTGTGAATATTCTTTGCAGGACCACCCAGGCTCACTCGGACTTGAATTAAATATCACGCAATAAAGATCCACAGAAGTAAATACAGTTCTTGGGGTACTTATTCATTATTGAGTATGGAAAATCCTGTGAATGCTTCCTTTCATATATGTAAAAAAGTGTGCTTTGTTTCATGTGACTTTGTGTTTTTTAAAAAAATGACCTGGTGTTCTGAAAGATTCTTCTATTGCACGTTTTCCTTAGGGCAGCAAGTAAGAGAAGGTGATATGTTTTCACAGCGAATTTGGTGGCTATTAGTTTGGCTTTAATCTTGCTGCAGTGGAATGACACTGCTGGGATTGTCACCTGGGGATAGTCTTCAAGAATAGGGGCCAGGCATGGTGGTTCACGCCTGTAATCCACCCAGCATTTTGGGAGGCCGAGGCGGGTGGATCGCCTGAGGTTGGGAGGTCGAGACCAGCCTGGACAACATGGTGAAAACCCATCCGTACTAAAAATACAAAAATTAGCCCAGTGTGGTGGTGCATGCCTGTAATCTCAGCTATTCGGGAGGCTGAGGCAGGAGAATCGCTTGAACCCAGGAGATGGAGGTTGCAGTGAGCCAAGATCACACCACTGCACTCCAGCCTGGGTGATAGAGCAAGACTGTGTCAAACACACACATACACACACACACACACACACACACACACACAATAGGATAATGCAATTATACAGCCCCTGGGCTTTCTTGGGACAATAAACTGTGTACTTGCTCAGATGTGAAAAACATTTAGTAAACTCTCAGGAGCTATATAAAGCAATGAATTTATATATTTGAATGCCATTGTCACTACCTTTTGTCAAAATGCCTGCACAGGTGAACCCACCTGAGCTCTTCAGCAGATCCTTTTGTAGTTTAACTCTATGAAGTTCTTGATGGAGCCAAGAGACAAAAACCAAGATATTGTTAAAGGTCTAGTTTCCATTCCCAGTGACGTAGTGGGTTGTTCCTTCCACTTGAATTTAGTGAACTGAGAGCAGATGACAGAGCAGCCCATATTTGTGTGACAGAATCAATCCAACAGATTAATGAGTCAATGACATTGATCCAGGGGTTGATAACAGCATCTCCCAGTCAAATAGCACCTCCTTATTTGCAAAGCAAATAGCATTAGCTCAGTAGCAGTCTTACACTAACACAGCGCTCCACTGACATTTTTCCATCAAACTAGTCTTGGTGCCTTCCTTTTGAATTATTCTCTCTTAGACTGAAGTAACAGGGAATATGACCCATTATTTTAAGAAACCACAAATTTTCAGAGATGGACTCTGGAGAATTATCTGACCAAGTTTTGGCATTTCTGTGTAGATTCTAGGGGTCTTCAGCATCATGTTGCCGAATGTTAGAAATATGCTGTCTGGGAAAAAGCTATCCTCATACCATGTATTGTTGGCTTTATTCTGGCAATACTTTATGCCTCCCTGCAACCACCTGCCACCTCCTGAGATTTCAATCATCCAGCACATTCCCCAGTGTGATAGAGCAGCGGTAGGGGTTGGGGGTCACTGCAAAATCATTTTTCAGTTCTAAAAACCAGGGTTGAAGATACTTCTCGAATCTAGTCGTAAAGTGCAATGTATTCTTGATGATGAGTATCAGAAAGAACACTTTCTGAATGTCAAGTCCAAGAGCCAATCTTCTGCCTAATTTCAGCAGTGACACCAGCAGGATGGAATCCTACTTACAAAGAGCCAGAACCTAAAGCCCAAGGCACACATCCTGTACAGGCAGGATTCTCCTTTAAAAATCCCCACTGCTACTTTGGGAGGCCAAGGCGGGCAGATCACTTAAGGTCAAGAGTTCAAGACCAGCCTGGCCAACATGGCAAAACCTCATTTCTACCAAAAACACAAATAATTAGCCGGGCATGGTGGTGTGTGGCTGTAATCCCAGCTACTCTGCTGGGTGAGTCACGAGGAAGGAAATCCTGGTAACTGCTGCAATGTAAATGAATCCTGAAGTCATTGATGCTATGTGAAATAAGCCAACACAAAAGAATAAATACTGGCTGGGCGCAGTGGCTCACGACTGTAATCCCCGCACTTTGGGAGGCTGAGGCAGGCGGATCACCTGAGGTCAGGAATTCGAGACCAGCGTGGCCAATATGGTGAAACCCTGTTTCTACTAAAAATACAAAAATTAGCCAGGCATGGTGATGCACGCCTGAAGTCCCAGCTACTTGGGAGGCTGAGGCAGGAGAATCTCTTGAACCCGGGAGACAGAGGTTGCAGTGAGTCGAGATCGAGCCACTGCACTCCAGCCTGGGTGACAGAGTGAGACTCTGTTTCCAAAAAAAAGAAAGAAAGGAGGAAGGAAGGAAGGAAGGAAGGAAGGAAGGAAGGAAGGAAGGAAGGAAGAGAAAGATCACTATATGGAAGAGATATCTGTGCACTCATGTTTATCACACCACTCTTCACGATGATCAAGATATTGAATCAACTTAAGTGTCCATCATGGATGAATGGATACAAAAATCTGATATATATATATATATATAAAACACGGAATATTCAGAAATGAAAAGAATGAACTTCTGTCACTTTCAGCACCATGAATGGAACTGGAGGTCATAGTGTTAAGTGAAATAAGCCAGACACAGAAAGACAAATATCTTGTGTTTGCACTCACATGTGGGAGCTAAAAAATCAGATCTCATGGAGGTGGAGAGTAGGATCGTGGTTCCCAGATGTCGGGAAGAGGAAGGGAGACAGGGAGACAAAGAGGAGCTGGCCAAGGGGAACAAAAATACAGTCATATAGAAGAAACAAGTTCTAGTATTCTGCAGTGCTGTAGGGAAATTATAGTTAACAACAATTTATTGTATATTTCAAAATAGCTAGAAATTAAGTTGTATAATGTTTCCAACAGAAAGAAAGACAAATGTTGAAGATGATGGACATCCCAATTATCCTGGTTTGATTGTTACACATCTTGTACAGGTGTCAAAATACCCCCAAAATATGTCCAACCAATATGTCAAGAAAAAAGATAAATGTTATAGATTCCAATCAACATAAAAAAAAAAAAAGATAAAAAATAATCCCCTTGAGAAATCCTTTGGGTTGGGGGCTGGGGCCAAAGCACAGCTACAGTGTAATGGCTCTGCCCTCAAGAGTCTGATGTTGCTAACCCAGCAGTGTCGAACAGCGTCATCTCCTGGTGGCATCGTTCCTCCCCGTTTTGGGTACTCATCCTCCTTTCCAGCCAGCCTCTCTTCTTTCTTCTTGAATTGCAGCAGATGGGAAGATGAAAATGACCTTTTTCGGCCGGGCGCGGTGGCTCAAGCCTGTAATCCCAGCACTTTGGGAGGCCGAGACGGGCGGATCACTAGGTCAGGAGATCGAGACCATCCTGGCTAACACGGTGAAACCCCGTCTCTACTAAAAAATACAAAAAAAACTAGCCGGGCGAGGTGGCGGGCGCCTGTAGTCCCAGCTACTCAGGAGGCTGAGACAGGAGAATGGCCCGAACCCGGGAGGCGGAGCTTGCAGTGAGCTGAGATCCGGCCACTGCACTCCAGCCTGGGCGACAGAGCGAGACTCCGTCTCAAAAAAAAAAAAAAAAAAAAAAAAAAGAAAATGACCTTTTTCAGGCTCTGGCAGCCCTGGCTGGTGAGGTGAACTTCTAGGGATATGTAGGGAAATGGGAAGATGCCTGCACGTTGCTGGTCAGCCCAGGGTGGAGGTATTGGGTTTTCTTGGCAGCCTGGTGTCCAGGCACTGGATGTCGAGAGGTGTGGTCTGCACATCCAGTCCCTGGAGAGGCGCACAGCAGGAGCATTATGGCTCGAAAGCTGGCTGCAGCAGGAGTGGCTCCTTGATTCCAGGTGGTTCTGGATTCACTGGTTTCTGGATGTGATGAGTTAGCAACTCCAGCTCTGCAGTATGGCTGGGAAGCCAGGCTCGACAGCTCTACCTAGAGCCTGCTCATTCAGCTCCACAAATGATTCTATCATGGCCTCTAATAAGTCGTTTCCTGCTTACGCAATGTACTCTTTGTTCTCCATAATGGATTCCTGGTGGGACACCCACACTTCTGGACTGTGGTTTAGAAGGTGGACGCTAGGGCTCCCCCATCCTTTGCCTTTGACTTCTTGACATCACTAACATTCGCTCTTAAAGTGGAGCTAACACTGGCCTTTGGCACACGTTTTTATTTTTATTTATTTTATTATTTTATTTTATTTTATTTTTTTGAGGTAGAGTCTCACTCTGTCGCCCAGGCTAGAGTGCAGTGGCATAATTTCAGTTCACTGCAACCTTGGCCTCCTGGGTTCAAGCAATTCTCCTGCCTCAGCCTCCTGAGTAGCTAGGATTACAGGAGCTCACCACCATACCCAGCTAATTTTTGTATTTTTGGTAGAGACAAGGTTTCACCATGTTGGTCAGACTGGTCTCAAACTCCTGACCTCAACTAATCCACTTGCCTCGGCCCCTCAAAGTGCTGGGATTACAGGCGTGCACCACTGCGCCCAGTTGGCACACATTTTAAAATGCCTTTGAGAGCTAATCAAAGTTGTTCTTGCATCAAACTCATTTGACTTTTTTTAACCTGGAATATATACCAAATTTCAATTAAAAAATGAAAATGGAAAGATCAAACAAGACATAAATAGAATCAGAAAGAATAGGGTGTAGGGGGCTGGAATGGGAGCCAAGTCCCTCCAAATAAATCTTGTTGTGTAGATTTGACTTTGGAATCATGTAAATGTTCATATAATTACATATATAAAATCAAGTAAAATGAAAAAAATGGAAATCCCTAAAGAATCAAAAGCGAAATCACACAAATGTACCTTATCAAATGTATATTATATTGGTGTCTTAACCACACAAACATAAATAATTTAAACTAGCTTTAAAACACTATAATTGCCTTAACATCTCTAGTGAAATACACTCTAAAGGCAAAAAGAACTGCAAAAAAGGCTTAAACCTTTAAGCATTCATGTTTCTAGTAATAAAATTGCTATTATTATTCCAAAACTATATTGTAAGCTAAGCCAAATCAATAATTATGTTCATGTCTTTGGGGATCAAGATCTCCAACCTCAAAGAAAAGAGGTACGAATGTAAAACAAAAGAAGTTGCCTGGTGCAGTGGCTCCTCCCTGTAATCCCAGCACTTTGGGAGGCCGAGGCAGGCAGATCACAAGGTCAGGAGATCCAGACCATCCTGACTAACACGGTGAAACCCCATCTCTCGTAAAAATACAAAAAATTAGCCAGGCATGATGGCGTGCACCTGTAATCCCAGCTACTCGGGAGGCTGAGGCAGGAGAATGGCATGAAACTCGGAGGCAGAGCTTGCAGTGAGCCGAGATCTCACCACTGCACTCCAGCCTGGGCAACAGAGTGAGACTCTGTCTCAAAAAAAAAAAAAAAGAAAGAAAAAGAAAAAAAAAAGGTAAGTGAAACCATGTAATTCTAAATTTGTTGGAAACATCAGCTATGGGCTTGGGTCTGTATTTCCTGACCCCAACTACTGAAAAGAACTAGGACAATGAACACCCACTGACAATGAGCACTGCTCGTGTGCAGATTTTGGTCTCTCCTTGAAGAAATGGTTGACTTAGGTCTAGAGTAAAACTAGATAAGCCTGGAGCATCTTACTACACCAGAAGGCAAGGAAGCCATCAATAACTATCATGTTCATGTCAAAAGGACCAGGAAGGGACTGGAGAGTGTTTCCCCACTTCAGGGCAAATGATCATGATTGAGAAAAGTAACTGCAATAGACAGAAACATATCACAGATGGTAAAAAACCTTAAGTCTCAATGTTACTCAAATACAAAACTTATTGGTCATTTTTGGCTGCTGCTAGGAAATGGATTCATGGTCCCAAAAATTGGTAAGTAAAGGGAAAGAATCATTTATGTAACTAGCCTTTCTTACTGAATTATACTTCAATGTAATGTAAGAGTTGATGAAAAATTATTTCACTCTATAGAAGTGTTCAAAATAACAAATGAAGGAGGTACGGTAGAATTATAACATCACAGTTTGCAACCCCCTGACCTAAGAATGGATTCAGGCACTGCTGGTCCATGCTAAGTAACATCATAGAAAGAGAGGTATGCCTCCTAGAGGCAGGACCCAGCACAACTGGAGAAGTTGCAAGTCATCTAGCCCTTGGCTGGGGCAGCCAGTTCCAGGAAATTCAGGGCTAGCAGACAGGCTCAATGGTGTCATCAGGATGCAGTCAGATCTAACCCCTCCTTTGCTCTGCTCCCTCCAAGGGCTCATTTCACTTTGTATAAATGAATGTCTTTGCCAGCATCTGTAAGGCCCACCCAATCTGACAAAGATCATGCCCCATGACCTCTCCAATTCCAGGTTCTATGTCTCCGGCTCACTCCACTCCTGTCACTCTGGGCTGCTGGTAGTTCCTCCCTGTATGGTGCATGTCCCCACACAAAAGCCTACCTGAAACTTCCTGCTCCCCAGATAGCCAGGTGGCTGATGTTCTTACACCCTTCCAATCTATCTCTTATCTCTTATCACATAACAAACCACCCTCTAATGTAGTGCCTTCAAACACCAATCATTGTATTTGCTCACAGTTTTGTAGGTCAGCAGTTCAGATTGTCCTCAGCTGGGTGGTTTTTGGTTTGTTTGTTTTGGCAATCCTGCCTGGTGTCACTCATGTACCTGTGGTCATCTTATGGCTTAAGCCTGATGGCCTCTGTCACAGATCTGGTGGTGGTAGGCACCAGCTCTTACCCCTTGGTGCTCCTGCACATGGCTTCTCCAGCAGGCTGGCTTGAGTTTGTTCTTGCTGTGGTCTCAGGACTCCAACCACAGTCTGAAGAGCATGAGCCCCAAGGCAAATGCTTTCTAAGCTTTTGCTCCTGACATATGTACCAATGTTCCATGAGCTAAGTCACAAGACCAAGCCCAGATTCAAGGGTTTGGCATTAAAGAGTTGATTGGCAGCTCTGTGTGTATGTGTGTGTGTATGTGCATGTGTGTGTGTGTGCATGTATATGTGTGTATGTGAGAAGAGGGACCATTGTCACTAGTAGCCTTACTTTGGGATGATCAGCTGGGGACTCAGTCACACTTGGGGGAAGATCGCCCAGTCATTGCTATTTTTCCTTGTGGCTGGCCCCTCTCTCCTGGGAGGAATTCTTCCACCTCCTGCTCTGAGGCAGAAGCTTGGGTTCCAGTGTCTTGGGAGACTTAGGAGGGGAAGGGACCTAGGCAGGGGATCTCACCATTCAGAATGTGGATTTTCACACATTTAACCTTTTCTCAGTACAAACCCTCTCATCTCTCAGCACTGCCAGGTTCTCCTTTTGGGCTCAGATTTTCCAGAGTAACTTTCCAGCTCCTTCCAGGCTTACCCCCATGATGATTACCTCCCATCAGGTCCCTCCCACCACACATGGGAATTATGGGAGCTACAATTCTAGATGAGATTTGGGTGGGCACACAGCCAAACCATATCACATTCTCACTGTCCTGCCCTGATTTTTAATCTTCAAATTTGTCATCCACATCCTATGCCCTCTCTTTCCTGCCCTGCTCAGCTCCCTACTCATTTAACTTCTTTAAACATAGTACTTTCAAATGAAGGCAGTGTGGAGGGATCATAGGAATCACGGTGGCATCTCTCCTCACTGGGGATACACCCTAATTTTTAAAAAAATGTGGCTGGACACGGTGGCTCACGCCTATAATCCTAGCACTTTGGGAGATCGAGGTGGGCAGATCACCTGAGGTCTGGAGTTCTAAACCAGCCTGGCCAACATGGTGAAATCCTGTCTCTACTAAAAATACAAAAATTAACCAGGCATGGTGGCAGGCGCTTGTAATCCCAGCTACTTGGGAGGCTGAGGCAGAAGAATCGCTTGAAATTCATCTCAAAAAAAAAAAAAACAAACAAAAAACCCTATGCTATTTATTGTACAACTATGGGAAGAAATTAATCAAACACAGCAAATTATTAATACAGTACCTTCTAATTAATCATTATTTAGTGTGCTTCATATTGTGCTAAGAAGTGGAGTAGGAGCCAATAGATAGACACTTTTTTTTTTTTTTTGAGATGTAGTCTCACTCTGTCACCCCGGCTGGTATGCAATGGCGCGATCTTAGCTCATTGCAACCTCCACCTCCTGGGTTCAAACAATTCTCCTGCCTCAGCCTCCTGAGTAGCTGGGACTACAGGTGCATGCCACCACACCCAGCTAATTTTTGTATAGTAGAGACAGGGTTTCACCATCTTGGCCAGGCTGGTCTCAAACTCCTGACCTCAGGAGATCCACCACCTAAGCCTCCCAAAGTGCTGAGATTACAGGCGTGAGCCACCTCTCCGGGACGACAGATACTTTATAAGACAGCATGCTGAGGGATGTAATGGGGTTTTGAATCCAAGCTGAGAAGACTGAGAAGAGAATGATCTGCAGGGTTTGGGGTGTCCAGAAAGACATCAGTAAAGGGCTAGTGTGATGGTGAATATTTTCAACTTGATTGGATTTAAGGGTGCAAAGTATTGTTCCTGGGTGTGTCTGTGAGGGTATTCCCAAAGACTAACATTTGAGTCAGTGGACTAAGACAGGCAGAGCCACCCTCAGTCTGGGAGGGGACCATCTAATCAGCTGCCAACAAGGCTAGAATAAAGCAAGCAGAAGAACGTGGAAGGACTGGATGGGCTGAGTCTCCCATCTTCATCTTTCTCCTGTGCTAGAGGCTTCCTGCCCTGGAACATCAGACTCAAATTCTTCAGCTTTCGGACCCTTGGGCCTACACCAGTGGTTTGCTGGGGGATCTCGGACCTTCAACCACAGACTGAAGGCTGCAATGTTGGCTTTTGTACTTTTGAAGCTTTGGGACTTGAACTCACTTCCTTCTCCTCAGCTTGCAGATGGCCTGTTGTGGGACATCAGATTGTGATCATGTGAGCCAATTCTCCTTCATAAACTCCTTTTCATAGATACATCTTCCCTATAGTCCTGTCCCTCTAGAGAACCCTGACTAATACAGTAAGTAACATCTGCCAGGCAGAGGAAGGAGAAAAACTCATTCAGGCGAAGAGATGATGCTGTGCCAAGACCCAAAGGCATGAAAGAGGCGTTCATGTCCCTGAAATGGGTAGCACCCTGTGGCTCAGACCTCAGGGGCTCAGTGGTTAGCACCCTCTTGGTTGTAGGTAACAGACATTCAACCTGAACCTGCCTACCAGAAATGTATTGGCTCACTACTTGGGAAGTTCAGGCTTGGGTTGCCTTCAGGCTTCGCTGGATCCAGGAGTTTCAGTGATGTTATATCCCTCTCCTTTCTCTCCATGCTTTAGCTCTGCCTCCCTCTGTGTGTGGGCCTTGCTTTTTCCTGTGCATGATAGGAGGTGGGACACTCCAGAGTCACATCCTCCCACGACAGCAGTGCTTATTAAACAGCCTTCCTCTCTTGTTTGGCAGAGACACTAGGGGGCTCTGCCGGCCTGACTCCAGCTGGGGCTCCTGTGATGGGGTGGGATAAGAAGGGCAGGTTGGTGCCCTGAGAGTGGAAAGAGGTGCTGGGCAGATAAGCAAGGCTCGTCCACTGGGTGTGCTTCTAGCACCATAGAAGAAGGTGGGGACCAGGCTCCCAAGGGCCTTGTGGGACCAGTTAGGAGTTTGAATTTCCTTCTGGAGGCAACTGGAAACAAACGAGAGTTCTAAGGGAAAAAGTGATCCAGCTGGAAGATGGAAGCCAGCCCAGTGCCCAGCCAGACAAGGAACTGCGGTGGGTAGGGAGGGGACAGGAGGCAGCAGAGGGGACAGGAGGCAGTGGAGGGGGAGTTGAGAGTGGGGAGCCAAGAGGCGGGAGCCACAGAATTTGGTCTCTCTTCCCATGACTATGAAGTGTCTGGAGATTGGCTTGGGCTAACATGGGAGCTCACCTGGACCCACCACCTCTTGCTGCATGTAGATGCTAATTGAGAGTGGGAAGGCAGGCAATTGAAACTCTTATTTTTTTATCATATAAGAAAAGAAATGCCAGTTGCAGTCGCTCATGCCTGTAATCCCAGCACTTTGGGAGACTGAGATGCGTGATCGCTTGAGCCCGGGGTACAAGACCAGCCTGGGCAACATAACAAGATCCCATCTCTACAAAAAATACAAAAGTTAGCCAGGCGTGTTGGTGTGTGCCTGTAGTTCCAGCTACTCAGGATGTTGAGGCAAAATAATCATTTGAGCCCAGGAAGTCGAGGCTACAGTGATCCATGATCACACCACTGCCTCTAGCCTGAGTGACAGAACAAGACCTTGTCAAAAAAGAATATGAAGGAGAAGGGGAAGGGGAAGAGGAAGGGGAAGAAGAGGAGGAGGAGGAGGAGGATGGGGGGAGCGAGAAGGAGAGGGAAAGGGAGAGGGAGGAGGAGGGGGAGGGAGAGGGGGAGGGGGAGGAGGAGGAGGAGGAGAAGGAGAAGGAGAAGGAGAAGGAGAAGGAGAAGGAGAAGGAGAAGGAGAAGGAGAAGGAGAAGGAGAAGAAAAAAGAGCAAAACTTAGCCACAGCACCAGGCTATGGGGAAGGTCAGAAAAATAACTGGGCCAGGGAAAGTCTGGATTCTGTTTTCTGTCATTGGTTAGAAGATGACCTTGGTTATCCCCTTCTCCACTGTGGCCTCAGTTTCCCCTCTGTGGATACCAGTTGGGGTGAATGATCGCTAGGGTTCCCTCAGCATGATAGTGTCCCGGTTCTATTTTCAGAAATGGAAATCCCTGTTTGGGACTGAAGCTACGTATCACGCTCTGTGGCTCAGGGGTGCTGTCGAAAGAGCAGGCCCTGGGGATGTGAGGAGTGTGATTTTCTTTACTCTGTCTAAATAACATGCAGGGGCCTGGGGTGGCCACACATGCCCCGGCCCCTCATAAAGCCCCTGCCCTGTGGTGGCGTGGTCATAAACTTTCCTGGAAAGGTCATGTGAATTTATCGCCCCCAATGCTTTATAATTAGAAATTATGGCCTTCCTTCCCCATGACACTTTTGAGCCTTAGCAGATCTTAAATTAAAACTATGTTTATGTTTCAAAATGTTCTTCAGAAAACTTTAAACTCATGAGTTGAAAATTTGACTTTAAAAAGTTCTGAACACTTATCTAAATAAACACTCAGGTTTGACCTAACATGTATGAAGCAATAAACTTGGAATTAAACTCGTGTGTTAAAACTGATTATATCTGGAATATAAAAACACATCAAAGCAGGCTTCTGGGGGGAATGCTTCTGGGTGTGTGGTAAATTTCTCTTTTCCGGGGCAGTTGGAGTGGGCTACAGGCCTCTCCCAAGTGACCAGGAAAGAGCCATGGAGTGTCCTGTTCAGAAAAGAGAGAGAGAGAAAGTGTGTGTGTGTGTGTGTGTGTGTGTGTGTGTGTGTGTGTGTATAGGTAGGGATATGGAGTGACATGTTACTTCTCTAGGCTGTACAGTTTCTAAAATGTTTTTAATGATTTCCCTTGACTCCATTTCCCTTCTTTATTTCTTCATCTCCCGCCAGGGAAGATGGATAGATGGCGGCCAGGAGTGCCGCCGCTTCCCCTCCCTGTTTGCCAAGGCACCAAAGCCTGCCCACTCCGAGCTTTCCCTCCAGGCTTCTTCCTCCAGTTTCTCTTTCCTCTTCTACTCCTGACGGATTTTTCCTTCCTTCTTCAAAAAGGCCCTCACGCCTACTGGCTGAAGAGATGCTGAGCTCCAAGAGTAAAGCCAAACGACTTTATTGCATTATTTGACAGATACTTACTTTTCCCCCGGAGGAGAAATTCATGAGCCAATATCAAAGGATGAGAGTGTGGCCTTTGTTTCCCTGGGCCACACAGGATGGGTGTAAAACGTGTCCATCTTTCAGGCTGCACGATGGGGGTGTCGCCTGTGGTCTTAATCCATTTGAAATCCATAGATTTCCACTGACTCCCGGCTGAGAAACTCAGCAGAAGCGCTCACGGGTCGGCTGGCAGATGCACACACAGAAGTAAGGAGGTTAGAAACGTAATAGGAGGAAAATATTGACACTAATTTTTCATTCTCTGAAAATTATTTGTGTAAGGAATCTGGAATATTGTATTTTCTTCCAGGAAGATTTTGGTATATAATCAACAACAATGCAAGTTGTGGAAATCTTCAAGTAACAAGATATTTTCTTTATGCTCACATTAAGGAAAATGGTCAATTCATTAAAGAGGAAGGAGGAGGAGGAAGAGAGAGAGAAGGTGAAGGAGAAGGCGCTGTCGACACCTAGTAAAAAACAAAACAAACAGCCTTGTGAGCCCTTGCTGCTGACATTGAGAAACCGACTCAGTTTCCCACACGTGCACATCCTCCTGCAACTTTTGTGTGTCTTGAGACACTGTGAGCCCCTCCACCTGCAAGCTGGTTTTCATGCTCCACATATAAAGCAGAAAAGCAGATCCGTCTAAAGCATGCAAGCTTTTACAAAAAAATAACCATTTTTAAAAGGTATAGTTTGCATACAGTACAATCCATCCATTTCAAGTTTAAAATTCATATGCGGAACTATCTCCCTAAGAACATTCTCATCACTCTGACGAGTCCTCTTGAACCCCTCTGCACTCAGTTGCCTCCCCTTCCCCAGCCACTGGCAACCACTGATCTCATTTCTGTTTCTGTTTTGCTTTGTAAAGACTCTCATAAAAGTGAAATCAAGACAGAAAACAGCCTTTCGCGTCCACCTTCTCACCCTTAGACTCGTGCCCTGGAGGGTTATCCATGCCGTTGCACATATTTGAGCCTGCTGCTTTCTGTGACTGAGAGTTCTGTGGTCTGTATATACTGCAATCGCTCATCCATTCATTGGCTGATGATCATTTAGGTTGTTTCCAGTTTAGGGTGGTTTTTCCTCAAGCTGCCTCTGTACACATGTGTTTCACCTCTCTCAGGTCTCTCACAGACGATTTCATCTCTCATCTTTCTAGGGGCTTGGTTGCTGGGTCCTGTGAGGATGTACACTTACCTTTCGAAGAAACTGCCAAACTATTTTCCACAATGGCCGGACCATTTTGCATTCCCACCAGCAGTGTATACAAGTTCAGCTGCCGACAGCTATAGAACATAAAAAACAAAAGCTGAAAAATGACACATTTTGGCAAGGATGTGGAGAAACTGGAATCTTCCTCCGCTGTTGGTGGGAATGTAAAATGGCACAGCTACTGGGAATAACCATTTGGCAGTTCCTCAATAAGTGAAATACAGAATGACCATATGATCCAGCAATCCTAATAATACTTTTGGGTATGTAACCAGAACAATTAAAACAGGTGTGCAAAAAAAAATGTGTACATGAATATTTGTAGCAGCATCGATCACCATTGCTGAGATGTAAAAACCACCTGCACACCCACTCACAGATGAAAAGGTAACAGGTGTGGTCCAGCCATACAACGGAATATTATTCAGTCGTTCCATGTAAAGGCATGAAGTCCTGACACGTGCTGCAACATGGACAGACCTTGAAAACAAGACATTATATGAAAAAAGCCAAAAACAAAGGGCGACATATTATACAGTTCCATGTCTATGAAATGTCCACAATTGGCAAATCCAGGAGACAGAAAGCAGACGAGTCATTGCCAGGGGTTAAGAGGAGGGCATGTGTTAGTCATGTTTTTTATTTTCTGTATTTTACAGTGCTTTGACATCTTGGGTCCTTGCAGACCCAGGAAGGAACTGCCCCTCCCAGGGTTCGCTAATTCCTGGAAATAGCAAACAACTTGTCTGAGAGCATGTCTTGATTTGCAAACCAACTAGTATCCCCATCCACCTGATTTTATCTGGCTCCTGCAGACCATAACACTACCCACCCTTCCCTAAATCACCCCAGAGCCAGATACTGACAACTAGGGACCACTATAGCCCAGAGCCTGCTGAAATTTTTTCAGCTATTCAATCCTAAACATGCTCAACTTGCTCACCCTGCCCTGCCTCTCCAGTGAAACCACGATCAAGGATCTCTCGCACGCATCCCCCTCACCTCTTCTGCCTCCTGATCAATCCTGGTGCTTCGCCATAAGGCCCTGCCAGGTGTACTGCACCTCCTGTTTCCAGGGATCTGTGAGTATAAAATTCCTCCCTTCATAACAGTCATTTCCATATCTGCGTGTCTCATTTCCCCTGATTAAAACAAATCATGGGTATATGTTAAAACAGAGGGGAATAGGGAGTGAGTATTAGTGGGTACAGGGTTTTCATCTGTGCTGATGAAAAGACTCTGGAACTATTCATATATAGTGGTAGTGGTTGTGCACCATTGTAAATGCAATAGATGTGTCTTTTTTACCACGATAAAGACAGAAAGCAAATTCAGTTTCTCTGCATCTTCGTTAGTACTTGCTAGCATCAGTCTTAATAATTCTAGCCATCCTAGTGGGTGCACAGTTATCTCCTGTTGGTTTTAATTTGTATTTCTCTAATGACTAATGATGTTGGCTTTTTTTTCTACCAAATGTCATTTTTATTCTGAAATAATTTTAGATTCACATAATGGTTGCAAAAATAGAGAGTTCTCATATGCCCTTCATTCAGTCTCCCATAATCTCACAAAGCCATAGTACAGTGGTGGAAACCAGGAAACTAACACGGATATAATACTGTGAACTAATCTATAGACTTAATCAAATTTTCCTGTTTTCACACTTTTTTTTTCTGGTCCAGGATTTAATCCTGGATGCCACATTGAATTTAACTGTCAAATTTCCTCTAATCTGTGACAGATCCTCAATCTTTCTGTTTTATAACTTTGACACTTTTGACAAGTCCTGGCCAGTGATTTTAAAGAATGACCCTCAAATTGAGTTCATCTGATGTTCTTTCATGAACATATTGAGGTTATGCATTTTGGGTAAGAATACCACAGAAACAATATAATGTATGTGGAATGTATTATTACTGCTGATGCAACTTTGATAACTCGGTTAGGTGAATGCTAGTTTTCTCTATTATAAAGTTACCCCTTTTCCTTTAGTGTGGAAATTACTAATTCCAAATTAGTAAGAATCTTGTGGGAAGATACTTTGAGACCAGGAGACTATCCTGCTTTTCATCCTATTTTTACCCAATAATTGTAACATCTATTTGTGATTCTTGCCTGCAACAGCTTTTGTTGTGGTGCTTGCCAAATAGTGATTTTCTATTTGCATTATGTCTTCTCCATTTACTAATTAGAATTCTACTGTAAAGAAGAGCAGTTCCCTTTTCCCATTTATTTATTTGTTATTTATATCACTATTGACTAATAGATATTTATTTTATACTGTGGGGTATAATCCAATACTATCATTTATGCTGTTTCTCTAATTCCCTCAGCTTTGGCCATTGGGGTCACTTTCATGTTTGTACCTGTGTCTTTCCCATATGTCCTACCATTTTTGAGCATGTCTTTTTCTTTGGCATTACAAGAGTCTCAAGATTTGTTGACCATCTTTTAATACACTTAGTTGCCATTTGTCATCTGTGGTAAAATGTCTGTTCAAATATTTTGCCCATTTTTAATTTGGTCATTATCTTCTTATTAAATGGGTAAGAATTTTATATAAATCCTAAATGTAATTCTAAATGTATATAAATTCTAAATACAATTCTAAATGTATATAAATTCTGAATAAGAATTTTATATAATTCTAAATTTCTTTATTTAGTTTATATTTTGAAAGTATTTTCTCTCGCAGTTTTCATCTTATTTCATTTTCTTAACAGTCTTTCAAGCAGTTGAAGTTTTCAATGTTGATAGAGTCCAATTTATCACTTCTTCTTTCACAGTTTGTATTTTTGTATCATATCTAAGAAATCTTTGCTTAACTCAGATATCAAAAATACCTTTTCTGTATTTTCTTTTAGAAAATTCATTGCTTTAGCTCTTTTATTTATATGATTTATTTCTGGCTAATTTTTGTATACAGTGTAAGATTAATAGTTGAGGTTGATTTCTATTACATATTGATGTTCAATTATTCTAGCACCACTTACTGAAAATAATTTTCTTTCCCAATTGAATTTTCCTGCAAATTTTTCAAAAATCCATTGACCATATACATGTAAGACTATTTCTGAGCTATCTATTCTTTTCCATTACTATATATCTGTTCTTATATTAATAAAACACTGTCTAGATTTCTGTAGTTTTATAGCAAGTCTTAAAGTAGTGGGAATCCTCCAACTTTGTACTTCTTTTTAAAAATTATTTTGTCTGTTCTAAGTTGTTTGCATTTCCATATAAATATTAGAATCTGAATTTCTACCAAAAATACCTGCTGGCATTTTGGTTGTTACTGCCTTAAATCTACAAATCAGCTTGGGGAGAACTGAGCTCTTAATAATATTGAGTTTTCAAAACTGTAACAGATCCTGAACATATATTGTTAGATTTACACCTAGGCAATTATTTTTATTTGTTTGTTTGTTTTTTGGTTTGGTGCAGTGCTAAACAGCACTTTCAATGTTTCCATTTTCAGCTGTTCATTGACAGTATGCAGACATTAAACTGGTTTTTGTATACTGACTTTGTATCCTGTGACCATCCTAAATTCATTTATTGTTCTACGAGCATCTATGTAAATTCTTGGGATTTTCTACATAGATAATCATGTTGCCTATGAATAAAGAGTTTTTATTCTTTCTTATCTATGTGCCTTTCGTTACTTTTTCTTGACTTATTTCAGTGGATGGGACTCCAGTACAATGTTAAAAAATGTAGTGAGGACAGAAATCCTCACCTTTTCCCCAATCACAGCAGGAAAGTATTCAGTCTTTTGCCATAAGTATGATGTTAGATGAAGGTTTTTCACAGATGCTCCCTATCGGGTTGAAGAAGTTCTCCCCTATTTTTAGTTTTCTGAGAGGTTTTTTTTTTTCAATTATGAATGGGCTTTGCATTTTGCCAAATATTCTTTCTGCATCAATTAAGTTGATCATATCATTTTTTCACTTTTAACCTGTTGATATGGCAAGTTATGTTTACTGATTTTCAAATGTTGAACCAACCTTACATCCATAGATTAGACCCTACTTGAACATGACGTATTATCACTTTCATACATTACTCAATTTCATTTGCTAATATTTTGTTAAGGGTTTTTGTGTCTAATTTAGTTTTTTGGTCGGTTCTTTTTTTTTTTTTCTTGTAATGCCTTTTCTTGATTTGGGTATCAGGGTAATCCTGGCCTCATAAAATGATTTGGGAAGTATTTCTTCCACTTCTATTTTTTTGGGAAAAAATTGTATGGAATTGGTATTATTTCTTCTTTAAATGTTTGGCAATATCTGTCTGTGAAGCCATCTGGGCCTGTGCTTTTCCTTGTGGAATCCAAATACATTCAAATCACTATAAATTCAGTTTCTCTAATAGATGTAGATTTATTCAAGTGGTTTATTTCTTCATGAGTGAATTTTGGTAGTTTGTGTTTTTAAAGGAATTGTTCTGTTTCATTTAAGTTATCCAATTTATTGTTATAAGGTTGTTCATAACATTTTCTTATTATCCCTTTAATTTTTGTAGTATCTGCTTTACTTCTAACATTGGTACTTTGTATTTTCTCGCTTTCTTCTTATTCACTCTGGATAAGGGTTTATTGATATTTTTACTGTTTTTGTGTTTCTACTTTTTTACTTCTGTTCTTTATCATTTTCTTCCTTCTGTCTGCTATGGGTTTAATTTTCTCCTCCTTTTGTGGTTTATTAGGGTGGAAGCTTAGCGGTTTCAGACCTTTTCCCTTTTGTAATACAAGCAGTTAATGATATGAATTTCCATCTAAGCACTGCTTTACCTACATCCTACAAATTTTAATATGTTTTATTTTTATTTTATAATTCTAATCATTTTATAATTTATTTTGTATTTCTTCTTCCACCTAAGAATTATTTGCTGCTTACCAACCAACTATTGGTGGCATTTCCAGATACCATTCTGTTGTTCATTCCTGAACTGATTAAATTGTGGTCAGAAAATACACTTTGTATGATTTCAGTCATTTTACTGTTGCTGTGATTTGTTTCATGGCTCAGAACATGTTCTATCTTAGTGAATATTCTGTGTACACCTGAAAAGGATGTGTATTCTGAAGACGGTGGAGTGTTCTGAGAAATGTCAGTTAAGTCAAGTTGGTTGGTACCAACTTTCTCATCTTCTACTGCCCTCCTGATTATTTTGCATACTTTTTCTATCAATACTGAGAGAAGAGTGTGGGACTCTCCAACTGTCATTCTGGATGTGTCCATTTATCATTTTAGTTCTCTCAGCTTTCGCTTTATGCACTTGGAAGCTCAGGAATAGGGACAAACACAATTAGGATGGCGATGTCTTCTTGATGAATTGACCAAGTGGTTTATAAGGTCTTTCTTTGTCTTTGTAATATTTCTTATGCTGAATTTTAGTATTTCTGATATTATTATAGCCACTTCAGCTTTCTTTTAATCGGTCTCTACATCGTATTTCTTTTTCTCTCCTTTTCTTTTCACCTTTTTAAGTCTTAACACTTAAAGTCTTTTGGTTTTTTTTACTCATACAGTGAGTCTTGTTTCCTTTCCAGTTTTACAATCTCTGCCTTTTAATCAGAGCATCTGCATGTAATTGCTTATAGGGTTGAATTTAAATCTATAACTTGTTTACCTTTTTTTTTTTTTTTTTTTTTTTTTTTTTTTTTTTTTTTTTTTTTTTTTGAGACGGAGTTTCGCTCTTGTTGCCCAGGCTGGAGTGCAATGGCGTGATCTCGGCTCACCTGCAGCCTCCACCTCCCAGAGTTCAAGCGATTCTCCTGCTTCAGCCTCTCGAGTAGCTGGGACTCCAGGCATGTGCCACCATGCCTCGCTAACTTTGTATTTTTAGTAGAGATGGGGTTTCTCCACGTTGGTCAGGCTGGTCTTGAACTCTCCACCTCAGGTGATCCACCCGCCTCAGCCTCCCAAAGTGTTGGGATTACAAGCATGAGCCACCGTGCCCAGCCCACTTGTTTATCATTTGTTCATTCTGCACTCTGCTCCTGTTTTCCGATTTTCTTGTCTTCTTTTGGATTAATTAAATATTGCTGTGTATTCAATTTTACCTTATAATTGGTTTATTTGTACAATGTTTTCTCTCTCCTTCTCCCTCTGTTGTTGCCTTAGAGTTTACAACACGCATCTTTAAGTTATCACAATCTATCTTCAAATGCTGTTATACCTTTTCACATGCAGTGTGTGAGCCTCACAATAGTGTTCTTCCATTTCCTGCTCATTCTTTGTGCTTTTGTCATCATGCATTTTGATTCTTCATATGTTATGAATTTTACCATTGTTACACTTTTAGTTTAGACAATCATCTCTGAAAAAGATTAAAATGTGAATAAACAATATCTTTTATGATTACTCATTTTTATGAGTTCCGGCATTCATCATTTATTTGTACAGACCCAGATAGGTATTGGTATCACTGATATCACACATTTTCTGCCTGACGAACTTTTCTTAACAATTTTTGTTGTGCAGGTGTGCAGGAAACACACACCTTATTTGTTAATCTTTAAAAGTCTGTTTTGCTTTCACTTCTGAATGCTATTTTCATGTTATATAGAATTCTGGGTAGACAGCAACATTTTCTCTCAGTACTTCAAAGATGTCACTCCATTGTCTGTTGGCTTACAACATTTCTAAGAAGAAATCTGCCCTAGCTCTTATCTTTGATCTTCTGCATGTGATGTGTATTTTTCTTCAGTTTTTTTAAAAGAGATCTTATATTTATCTTTTGTTTCTATTTGCCCTAAAATATATCTTGATGTGATATATCTGAACTTCTTTGATCGTCAGGGGTTTCTTGGGCTATTTTTCCTTAATTTTAGTAAATTATTAACTACTGTCACACAAATCTTATTCCTGCCCCACTATCTTGCTCTCTCTCTCTCTTCTCTTTTTGGGACTACAATGGCATATATGTAGACTGTTTGATATTGCCTCACAACTCCTGAGTGCTCTGTCTTGTTATTTTTTTCCTACTCTTTTTTCTTCTTTATGTTTCAGCTTGGATGATTTCTACTGGTTAACTTCAATAACACTTTTTCCTCTAATGTTCTACATTTCTGATAAGCTTGTCAAAGGAATTCTTCACTGCTATGGTATATATTTTTAATATTTTTTAATGTGTATCATTTTCATTTGACTCCCCCCCCCTTTTTTTTTGACAGAATCTCACTCTGTCACCAGGATGGAGTGCAGTGGCATGATCTCAGCTCAGTGTAAACTCCGCCTCCTGGGTTCAAGTGATTCTCCTGCTTCAGCCTCCCAAGTAGCTGGAATTACAGGAGCATGCCACCACCCCAGCTAATTTTTGTATTTTTAGTTGAGACAGGGTTTCACCATGTTGGCCAGGATGGTCTCCATCTCTTGACATTGTGATCCACCCACCTCGGCCTCCCAAAGTGCTGGAATTATAGGTGTGAGCCACCAGGCTCGGCTGTTTGATTCTTTTATAGTATTTACTTCTTTGCTGAAATTTCTCATGTGTTCATATGTGTTGTCTATCTTATCCTGGATCTTCTATTATATTAATTACAGTAATTTTAAATCCCTGTCTGATATTTCCAACATCTTGTCATCTCAGGGTCTGATTTGGCTGATTGCTTTGTCTCTTAACAATGGGTCATCTTTTATACCTTTTTGTGTATTACATAATTTTTTATTGAATGTGGAAAATTATACATAAAATAACAGTAGAGACTAATCTAAATAGTACTTATGCCTAGAAATGAGCATGTGTCTTCTGACGATAGGTGTTTGTTACAGGAGTTGAGGCAATCTGTTTAGTAGTTGAGTTGGGTGTACAATTTCTGTTCTTAGAGTTAACTTTAGTGGGTACAGACTTCAAATTTCTTCTTTGGAGGGCTGCTGTTTCCCTGTGCTTACTTGGGCCTGGAATGCTGTAGGGTTTCCCTCTATATTTCTGCTATACCTTCAGCGCTCAATGTGCCCTGTACATCTGCACCACAGAGAAGGGATTTCTCTAGTTACAGCCTCTTCCAGTCACAGCCTGCTATGCTTGTTACTTGGTGCAAGCGTTAGGGTAGGGTCAGGAGAGGTTTCTCAATTCTCTTGCTCCTGCCTCAGTCATAGGTGTGCATCTGGGCCTCAAAGATGGGGTTTTGGCAGCATCCCTACCTGTCCCCCATGACAATCAAATTCTTGTTTGTTAGTGTCTGGGAGGGTGTTGGGTGAGAGTTTTCTAATCCTCCTTTAGTAATAAGTGTCAGACTTCTGCTTTGCATCAGGGCAGGATGCTGTGCTTGAGTCAGGTTCCAGCCCCTCCTGTAAAGAAGATGGCTTTTGCTTCCTCCCCTTCCTGAAAGAGCATCTTTGCCTGATTTCGGGAGCTGTCCCTTCCCAGCATGGCTTTTGCTACATATTGGACATGGGTCCATGATATAGGCAGGCTTTCATGTCTCCTGATACAGACTCTCTCAGGTTTCCTTCCCTCTTTCTGATCCTTCACAAAAGTACTTGGTAAAGGTCCATATAAAAAGTCAGTGAGTGACTGCAGGCTCCCTTGTATCTAGAATTATCAGGGATTCTGATGCAGGGCAAGTAAGCACAAGATTGGGGCTTAACCTGGAAGGGTTCTTGGCTTCATGCAGGAAATAATTCAAGAGCAAGCTGGTGGTGTTGGACAGCAACTTTTATTGAAGCCACAATATAGAGCAGCAGCAGAGGTCCTGCTCCTCATGGAGTGGGGCTACCCCATAGGCAGTGTGTCCAGAGTAGCATCTCAGGGCCATTCTGCAGTCACATTTATACCCACTTTTAATTACATGCAAAATAAGGGGAAGATTATTCAGACATTTCTAGAAAAGCATGGTAACTTCCAGGTCCTTGCCATGGAAAGGCGTGGTATCCTCCAGGCATTGCCATGGCCATGGTAGACTGTCATGGTGATGGTGGGCATGTCTTATGGAGAGATGCTTTTCGTGCCTCTTACCCCTTTCAGCCAGCCTTCAATCTTGTCTGATAGAGAGTCCTGCCTCCTACGTCAATTCTACACTGTCACGCCAGCCCACTGTATTGGTTTGTTAAGGGGGCTATAAATAACCACACACTTAGTGGCTTAAAATAACAGAACTTAATTCTCATACAGTTTTGGAGGGCAGAAGTCTAGAAACAAAGTGTCAGTAGTGCCCTATTACTACCGAGGCTCTAGTGTGGAATTCATTCTTTGCCTCTTCTAGGTTTGCCAGCTTCCTTGGCTTGTGGCCACATCACTCCAATCTCTGCCTATCTTCATGTTGCCTTTTCCTCTGTAACTTTCTTCTCTGTATGTCTTATAAGGGCACTTGACAGAAGATTTAGGACCCACTTGAATACTCCAGGATGATGTTCTCATTTTGAGGTCCTTAATGACATCTGCAAAGACGCTTTTACCAAATAAAATGACAACTTCTAGGGGTTAGGACATGGACATGACTTTTTTGGGGGCCACCATTCAACCCTATATATCCATACTCAGCATTTAATAAACCATTAGATTTCAACTATTTCTTTTTTGCTTGTTTTTATGTTAACTCTTCTTATACTTTGCCAAATGTAAAACAATCCACACATCTTAACTCTCCTTTGTGGGCTTGTCACTCCTTGTGGTTCAGTTCACCTGTTTGTCTTGTACCCTCAGCTCTTAAGAAAACTTATGATCTTACAGATGATGTGGCATCTTCTGGTGGTTAGAGTAGGAACAGTGTTCTCTGGCAGTGTTCTACAGCCCAAGCAGAAATAGAACTCCCTCACTTGGAAAGCCTGTGGCATGGTTGCCTCACCAGGTCAGTACTCTGGTCAATAGAAGCATTTGGGTTGTCTTGTAGATCACTCACGACGTTTATATTACTCCCACTTGCAGCTGATGAGTCTTTTTCTCTCAATAATTTTTCTAGTGTTCTAAGTCTTGAAGGGAACTAATTTGTAAATTCTCAAAGGTGGGACTTCTGGGGTTTTCCAAGTGTGAACTCTTTCCCACTTAAGATCTAATACTATAAAGTGCATCCTATCAGTGCACCACCCATCCTCTGGTACCCAGGGGATACCAGAGTACCCCTGGTACTCTGTGTCTGCCCCTGTCTGTGCAGTAGTTGAGAAGCAGGGATTTGGCATAAGTCCCGATTGGGGTCCTGGGTCCCTCCCTTCCATCTGCAGCACTCATATGGGGATAGCCCCTCATGGGTGGTATGAATCACACCCCTTTTTCACTCTCAAGTATCGTTTTTTAGAAAATAAACAGGTACCCTATCCCTACGGGCTCAGCTGCCCACCATTGTTAGAGCTTCTTGATGCACAGTGCTTCACCTCCTGAACTGTTTCTGTGTTCTTCTGCCCCAGACTCACCCCTGGAGCAATGATGGCTCGGGTCCCTGCGCACTGACCCTCACTTTCCTTAGCATGACTCTGCTCTTGGAAGCAGCTCTGGGGAGCCTCCTGCTCAGCTCCTCCAGTCTCCAGGGCCCTTCTCTGGCACTGGGTGTGTGGCCAGGATGCTTCTGGACCTGGATGTGGGCAGGCTTAGCGGTGTGAACAATGGAACCCAAGCCCAGAGAAGCAGAATATTTAGATCTGGAGTCTGCATCGAATAGGACAGTCGGCCCACACACTTGTAGATTTACCTGGAAGTTCCTACTTGTTTGGGGACAAGTGTATGGATGATGAAGGGCAGCTCTGCACAGACCCAGGAGCCAAGGGCATGTTCACGTTCTCCCAAGTGAGGAGGGAGGAGGGACCAGGGCCCACTACCCTGGAGCTCATGCTTGAGTCCTTTTTCTCTTTGTCCTCACAGTCCTTGTCTTTTTGGGTCATGAAAATATTTCATGCTAAGTAAATTCTCCTTTGACATTTTCTCCTTTTTTCAATGGAGTTTCAATGGAGTTGTGCTTCCCCCTCCTTTTTCTCTGTAGGAAAGAGACTCCCAGAGCCCTGAACTTCAGGGAGGACACACCAACACACTAAGGCACGCACACACACAACCTCTGATCCTCCTGCTGACACGTGGTGCATTAATCACACTGCACAGCTCTCATCGTCCAGAGCTTACATCACGAAGCCGCGTCCTGTGAAGAGGCCAGGTTTGAAGAGCACATGAGGCAGAGAATGTGCATTGTCAAGTTGATTTACACTTAGAAGAGTCAGCAAGAGATTGTTGGCATCATGAATCATGCCTTAAAGATCTCGAAGAAGGGCTCCTCTGGCGTCTGAGGATTTCAACTCTTTGGCTCCTTCAGTGAGGTCTTTCGTGTGGGAAAGTGATCATGAAAAATGCTACCTTTCTTTGGAAGGGGCTCTTCTGAGATCCTAAACTATTTGAATTCCCCTTAAAAGGGAAAGATGGGCATTCCGGCTTTGATTTGTCTGCAGACCTCACCACCTTGACAGATGTGTACAGAGTTGTGATCTTGGGTGAGTAACTCAGCATATCATGACCTCATTTGTTTTTTTATAAATTGGGATGAAAAATAGCACACATCCAGTGAGCTGGCCCTAATGACTAAGACAAAGAGTGCACAAGAGTGAAGTCTGATGCAGGCGTTAGAGATGGTTCTCATGCTCATTCTCGCAGACACTGCCTTGAGTTTTACAGGCTGTGCTTTCCATGTCCCCATCCCCTCTCCCCAGGAGAGCCGAGGGAGAGCCCTGTGACTCACACAGAGCTTCACTTCCTGCACTTCCGTCTTCTGATTTAGGACGATGTTCCTATGGAGGCAGAATAATGGCCCCCAAGATGCCCACATGCTAATCCCCAGAGCCTGTGAATATGTGACCCTCCATAACAAAAAGGATTTTTCGGATGTGATTAACTTAAGGGTTTTGTTTTGTTTTGTTTTTACTCTTCTCATGAAAAAAAAAATCATTTGATCTTTTTATTTTAGATTCAGGGGATACCTGTGCAGGTTTGTTATATGGGTTTGTTGTCTGATGTGAGGTTTGGAGGTACTAAAGACCCCATCACCCAGGTACTAAGCATAGCACCCAACAGTTAGTTTTTCAAGCCCTGTTCTCCTTCCTCTCTCCCTCCCCCTTCTAGTAGTCCCTAGTGTCTATTGTTGCCATCTTTATGTCCATGAGCCCCAATGTTTAGCTCCCACTTATAAGTGAGAATATGTGGTATTTGGTTTTCTGTTCCAATCTCACTGACACTGACCCTCCTGTCTTCCAATTATTCGCTTAAGATGATGGCTGCCAGCTACATCCATGTTGCTGTCAAGGACATGCTCTTGTTCTTTTTTATGGCTGTATAGTATTCCATGGTGTATATGTACCACATTTTCTTTATCCAATCCACTGTGATAGGCATCTAGGTTGACTTCATGTCTTTGCTTTTGTGAATAGTGCTGCAAGGAACATACATGTGCATGCACCTTTTTGGTAGGATAATTTATTTTCCTTCAGGTATATACCCGGTAATAGGATTGCTGGGTTAAATGATGGTTATATTTCAAGTTCTTTGAGAAATCTCCAAACTGCTTTCCACAGTGGCTGAACTAATTCCCATTCTCACCTACAGTGTATAAGCATTCTCTTTTCTCTACAGCTTCACCTGCATCTGTTATTTTTTGACTTTTTAGTAATATCCATTCTGGCTAGTGTGAGATGGTAGCTAGTGTGAGATGTGGTTTTGATTTGCATTTTTCTGATGATTAGTGATGTTGAGCATTTTTTCATATGTCTGTTGGTTGCTAGTATGTCCTCTTTTGAGAAGCCTCTGCTTGTGTCTTTTGATCACTTTTTAATGGGTTGTTTTTGCTTGTCCAATTATTTAAGTTCCTACTAGAGTCAGGATTTGAAACCTTTGTAAAATGCATAGTTTGAGAGTATTTTCTCCAATCCTATTGGCTGTTCTGTTTACTCTGTTGATAGTGTCTTTCGCTATGCAGATGCCCCTTAGTTTGAACAGGTCCCACTTGTCCATTTGTGTTGCAATTGCTTTTAAGGACTTAGTCATAAATTCTTTCCCAAAGCTGATGTTCAGAGTGATGTTTCCTAGGTTTTCTTCTAGGATTCATATAGTTTGAGGTCTTATAATTAAATCTTTAATCCTTGTGTTAATTTCTGTATATGGTGAAAGGTAGGGGTCCAGTTTCATTCATCTGCAAGGGGCTAGTCAGTTATCCCAGCACCATTTATTGAATAGGGAGTCCTTTCCCTATTGCTTATTTTTTTTTAACTTGGTCAAAGATCAGATGGTTGTAGAAGTGTGGCTTTACTTATGGGTTCTCTGTTCTCTTCCATTGGTCCAAGTGTCTGTTTTTTGTACCAGTACAATGCTGTTTTGGTTATTACAGCCTTAATATAATTTGAAGTTGGGTAATGTGATGCCTCCAGCTTTGTTCCTTTTGCTTAGAATTGCTTTGGCTATTCAGGCTCTTTTTTGGTTCTGTATGAATTTTAGAATAATTTTTTTCTAATTCTGTGAAAAATGATGTTGGTAGTTTGATAGGACTAGCATTGAATCTGCAGATTTCTTTGGGTAATATGACCATTTTAATGATATTGATTCTTCCAATCCATGAGCATGGAAAGTTTTTCCATTTGTTTGTGTTATCTATGATTTCTTTCAGCAGTGTTTTTTAGTTCTCCTTGTAGAGATGTTTCACCTTCTTGGTTAGATGCATTCCTAGGTATTTGTGAGTATGTGGTATTGTAAATGGGGTTGCCTTTTTGATCTGGCTGTCAGTTTGAACATTACTGGTGTATAGAAATGCTACTAATTTTCAAACATTGATTTTGTACCCTGGAACTTTATTGAAGTTGTCTGTCAGTTCCAGGAGGCTTTTGGTGGAGTCATGAGGGTTTTCTAGGTATATAGTCATATTACTGGTGAAGAGATATAGCTTGACTTCATTTCCTGTTTGGATGACTTTTATTTCCTTCTCTTGCCTGATTGCTGTGGCTGGGACTTACAGCTTAAGAGTCTTGAGACAGGGAAATTGTCTTGGGTTATCCAGATGGACCCAATGCCATCACAAGGGTCCTTATCATTCAGAGGCAGGAGGGTCAGGGTCAGAGAGACTGGAAATAGGGCAGAAGCAGAGGTTGGGTGTCACGATGTGATCACATCACGGGAGAGAGACAGACAGACAACCTCCAGAAGCTGAAAGAGGCAAGGCAATGGGTTTGCCTCCAGAAGAGCGTACTCCTGCATACACCCCTCTCAGCTCCATAAGACTCATTTCAGACTTCCCCAGAACCAGAAGATCATAGATTTGTGTTGTTTTAAGCCGCTAAGCTCAAGGTGATTTGTGAGAGCAGTGCTAGGAAACTGACACTGCTCCCTCTGGACCGGTCGCCCAGGGTGAGTCCAAAGTGATGGTGTCACAGGTTCAGGCTTTGCAGCCCCATTAGTGCTCTTGCTTTCCGGCTGAAGTCTGGTCTGTGGAGCCCCTGTGCCTCCAGGCAATTGGATTTGCTTAATTGCTTAATTTTCCTTCTAAGGCTCACCCTAGCCAGGGTCGCATGTGAGGCCTCTGACCAAATGTGACAACAGTTTTGATGAATGTGCAAGGAAGCCTCATTAAGATCAATAATTCTTTCACCATCAAAACCCACCCCAAAAAGATGCAACAGGGCTGGCACATGGTGCCCTGGAGCTGTGTTGTGCCATAGCCCCACTGGGCCCGGGGGCAGAGGACCCGGCTTCTTGTCCTTCACTGCTGTTGACATATTTATTACAGATCTGTTTCCAGTAGACCAGCCCCCAGGCACATTAGTGTAATAATGTAGGAAACCATTAGCAGGAGCTTTTAGGACCTGGGGTAAGGGAAGCTGTGACATGCTTGCCACAAAGGAATCTAACTGGCTTACTGTTCATTTAAAAAATCACTTTGAATGGCTCTAGCTTTGACATTTAGAGCTGCTATCCAATGTGTAAAATTAAGGAGCATGAAGGAACAAACCTTGCTAACTTCAAGAGAAGCTGGAAATTCAATTAGAATAATAATGGAAACCTACTGGGCGTAAAAAACTGCCTCACTCAGGGCCTTGGTTCCAGAGAGACTGGTCTTGCCCAGATCTGAAGGGTCTCTGTGACTGACAGTGAATTTCACACCGTGCAGGCCTCCAGGAAGAGGAAAGTGCATGTGGTCAATGTGTTCTTTATCACGGCGTAGAGGCTACGTGTTACCTGTAAAGCTGCAAAGGTATCAGGCAGCCTGGCAGATGCAGGCTGGAGTGGGAATCTTGCAGGAACAGAACAGGATGCAGACGTTGGCTTCAGTGTGATCCTAGGCTGTTTCCACCCTGGCGAGTCAAAACGTCCATGGTGATGAGACCTTTCCGAGAGGACAGTGCAGAGCTCGCCTTGATATTTTAGGCCTTTTCAGTCACTGGTCAAATCAGAGCTGTCTCCTTCCGGGAACACTGAGCACAGCAAAATCTGATGTAACAAAAACTAACATGTATTGACTGAGTGTCCTCTGTGCCAGTCACCGTGTGAGCCCTGGAATGCTCCTTGGTCAGAATGCAGTACACAGTAAGTGCCCAATAAATGGGAACTACTGTTTTTATTGCAGGTCGTTGGGATTACTGTGGATGATCAGATGTGAGGTAGTCTTGTCTCCACGGCAAGATTGGCTGCTCCATGAAGGCGGATGCCCTCACACACACACGCACATGTGCTACCTATATGTATTTTCACACCCCAAGAAAAGAGGCCAACACGCTCACCATACATGGATACTCATTAAACTCTCTTCGACTTGAAATGGAGTCAAGTGTACATTCTTTTTTAAAGTCTGCAGTGTGGAGCCGAGTGTTTACGTAGCGTTGAATGACAGAGGTCCTGCCAACGTCCACTTGCCATAGCGAACATGTGTGTGTTTCATGGGCTTTGTTACCAAGGAGCTCACCGATCCTTCCCACTGAACCTAAAGTGAAATCACAGCCTTGGGTCTAATGAGATCACTCTTTCCACTTTGGGCAAATAAATATGATTTTTTTAAAAAGTTCTCTTCCAAGTCTGCTTTGAAGAGCGAGTGAGAGAGGTGGGTAGCAGATGAGGATGGAATCAGAGCTCCTGTCACTTCCTGCCTTCCTTTTTAAAGCTCTTGACGAGCCTGCGTTTTGTGGAAGTCTTGGTTACTAGTATGATGTCTCCGTTGGTAGGAATACTGGATTCCTAGAAGTAAGGGTGTTGGGACACCAAGATGGGCATGCTGCCTAGAATCTCTTCACGCCATCCCTTCCCCAAACCACACTCACCAGCATGACATTGAAGAGTAGGTGAGCTGGTCTACAGTCCTCTGTTGAAGGGCCTGGAGAGGTCGGATTACTTTCCCAAGCTCACATAGCCATTAAGAGCTGGAATCAACTTACACCAAGGTATCCTCACTACCCAACTTCTTCCACAATTTTGAGTGAAATATATACATATATGTGTGTGTGTGTGTATGATATATATAACATATATCAGCAGAGTTTCTGTCCTCTGCTGCTTTTTGTAGGTCACAGTTTCTCCTGGCAAGGTGTGTTACCCAGAGTTCTTATACTTTGAACGTGGTGGACTTGCTGCAGTGTAAGGACAGGGTGCCCAGTGTCACAGCACTTCCCAAGCTCTGTGGGAGGCATCCTGACCCCAAGCAGATCTGACCAGAGGGACCAAGGTGGGCTCACTGTGAGTCAAGGGCAGCTGGGACATGGGTACACTTTGGTAATATCTGTTCCATGAAATTCTATTTAAAATGAACAGAACCATGTCACAGCATTAATTGTAGTCAGAATAATCCCAAATTAGCCATTTTAATACCCACCTTCTATAACTCAATTCAGTTTACTGTTGAAGCCTAGATTGGCTACATATATAATGGAAGTAAGTCAATTAACTATGATATAAACCAGTAATTTTTTTCTAGATTCAGTTATATTTGGAATACAAAAATTACAGAGACCCAGATTTTAAATGTAGATTTTTTTCTTAACCTGGAAGATGATCAAGGCAAGACCTAGAGAAGCAAAAAAAGGACACCAAATGCCAGCCTGAGGATGAACCCTTGAGAATAGACTAGAAAAGAAATGGATATAATTTAGGAATAAAAATATCCTAGCAAATAATGTTTAGCTTCATAGTGAGAAGATAAGTTCATCTTTGAAACAAGAATAAGATAATATGAAAAATGAACAGAAAATAAAAGTGAGCCCTTTAGACAATTTCTTTTTTATGAAACAACAACATGTGATTGCTAAAATAAAAATTTTCAACAGAATATTTGGGAGATAAAAGCCAAGGAAATCTCTGAGAAAATAGAACAATATATCAAAGAAACAAACAAATAAGCAAACAAAAGAGACAGGATTAACCCCAGAGGTCCTAGATTCGCTCATCCTGAATGGGAGGGATGATTCCATGCGGCCTCTGCTTGAGTTGGTATCCACACTCCAAGCCCCGGGAGCAGTTCTCTGACAAATGACTGTTTCAATACTGCAATTTGTCAGTTAAGTCCCAAATGGGATCAAATCACCCTTCTCACTATGCTTAGCTTATGTCACCAGTGAGTTTTACCCGAAGTCTGAATCTTGTTCTTTAAATTCCAAAAAATGGTCCACTCTCGGGTAGTACTTTTGCTCACCCCATTGCATGTTTATATTTCCAGCTTTATCCCAGCTTCCTGTCGTCAGGTTCTCGGCCAGCCCTGGTGCCCACGGCATGTGGGAGCCCTCTCATTCACCCGGTGCCCAGGGCATGCGGGAGCTCTCTGGTTCACCTTCTTGGCTGGGAAGCCTATGTCTATCTGGAGATGATGATGGTCCAGAAGGGCTGAGCAGGGGCCAGAGAGATCCACCAAGAGCAAAGCACTCCCACTCCAGCACTGTGTCAATGGCCCTTAGCATTGTCAGAGATGGAGGGTGTGGGTTCCAGAACAGCCCGGGCATGTGAGGACTGCCCATGGCTGCCTCCGTACAGCCCAGGGAACACAGTGAGCACTCAGTCATCATTCACTGTACTGTTATTAGTCTTCTTCAACCGCTAAATGCCCTAGCGGGAGAGGCTGAGAGATTCCCACAGGGTGGAGGACTTGCCACCAGAGCCCCATAGAGGAGGAAATAGTGCTGGCTTGGCCTGCAACTGGCAGAAAACTCTTACCAAAGACGTGCTGTAATCTCCAAGACACTGGAGCTCCATGGGTCGGAGCAACGGAAGAAGTCGAGGCCACCCTCCACCGGCTCGTTCACCCCATGAAGCTTCAGTGCTTGCTCTGATACCTCCCATCCTTGCAGCAACCTTTAAGAGAGGGCTGATATCCTCTCCGGTTCACAGGTGAGGAAAAGGAGGCAGCAGAGTGGCTGCATAGGTCACCCAAGGACCACAGAGAGAGGAAGAGGCAGAGCCAGGATTTGAACCAGGAAATCTACCCAGAAAGGTACCAGCTGCTCAGTCTACAGAGTGGACAAGGCTTCCTGCTCTGGCTGTGGGTGGGTTGTGGAGGGTAGAGGCTCAGACCCCATCAGCTTCAGCCCCTCCTCCTGCTCAGGGGAACCCTGCAAATACAGAAGGCTCTGGAAGCACAGTTGAGAATGACTGGTCAAGTTAGAAAGAGAGGTGGGAGCCTGGGAGCCGGCCAGTGGGTTCCTGAACATCAGAGAGGTCCCAGGAAGGAAAGCAGGGCCGGGTGAAGCTGCTAAGGGCTTTGATGGCAGAGTTGTGACAGAAGGGTTTAATTTGTCGAAAAAGAGCCAAAAAGTCACTGTAGGGAAACTGAGAAGGAGGATGCATGCCCTGACCCCAGCGAGTGCTCTGTCTAGTTGGAGACGAAAGACAGAACACCACTGACGAGGCCTCCAGGGCCCTAGATATACGGACAAGGGATGCAGAGAGCTCCCTGTGCCCAAAGCACTCAGGGAAGACTCTGTGGAAAGTGGACATGCCTGGCTCCCAGGTGGGCAGGGTGTGGGCAGGGGAAGGCACTGCGAAGTCCTTGGGAACAGGGGCAGGCTCTGGTTTCCCAGAGCGGGGCAGGCGCATGATGGAAGGAGTGGGGGAGTTGCCCCAGGAGTGATGAGGAGAGTGATCTCCGTCTATAGAGAGGGAGCTGGAGGGAGGAGACCAGGAGGAGGAAGGGGTCAGAATAAAGGGAAAGGAAGGCCTAGCCAAGGCTTTGGAGGTAGATGGCTTAAAGATTTCCAGGGAAAATTGCTTTTGGCAATGGTGGAGGGAGGATTTAGAGTAGGTGACGCTAGAAATAGGGGCATTGGCCTGGAAGATGCCACGATAGCCTGGGAAGATAGAGAGCATCAGAGTCTGGATGGAAGCAGGAGGCTGGGGCGGGAAAGGAAAAGGTGAGTGGGGAAGGGGAAAGTGGCAGGAAGGCTGGCTCCAAACCTGGCCCCTGCCCAGCCACCAGCACAAACGGCCTGTGAGCTCTGGGTTTCTCATCTTTACAATGTGGATATGACAGTCACCATGTGCAGCGGACCTTAAGGGCTTCGTGGGAAGGCGGGAAGGTGACAGTAACGGGCCCAGCACAGCTGGCTCCTGGCAACGCAAGAAACGGCTGTTTCCTGTCCTCAGAGGGATCTGGTGACAAACTGGCTGCGAGGCTGAAAGAGGAAGGAGTCAGAGAGAGATGCGTGATGTAAACCAGGCTTGCTGGAACCCAGGTGGGCCATGGACACCTAGGTGGGATCAGCCCCACCCGTATCACTTGTGGACAGGCCGCGAGGGGGCAAGGTGGCTTCCTGCTGCCCTTGGAGGAGCGAGATCTGTGGGGCAGGCACAGACTTGCACTTCCCCCGGCCCCCTGATCGCCAGACACCGCCAGACCCTCCCCACTTCCCCCACTTGCCCTTTCTAGAATGGAAAGAACCTGGAGAACTGGACGACCTCATCCAAAGCCCACCACTGCCACTCCAGAGAACCGTCTCCTTCTGGAGGTTTCTTCTTCAGGGTTTCACACCCAAACAAATCAACAGAGGAGCTATGAGCTAGGGCTGTCCCTGGCCTCTGGAAAGGGGATTTCTCATGCAGGAGATGTATAAGACGTGTCTGTCAGATCAGAGAAATTGCAATCACTGTCAGATCTGTGGGATTTTCTGTCTTCCCTCGGACAGATGTGGCTAAGTTCATGTCAGAAGGGAACACTGGGGTCTAAAAGGCCAAAGGGCAGAAACGAGAAGCAGAGTAAATACATTCATTGGCGAGTTTGGCAATATGGAATCACAAATTGCACTGTGTGAATTTAAAATGTTTTACAAATTATATTGTCAAGACCATTTAAGAATTTGGAGTGATCCTCATATTTGCTTAATATTAACCCACTATGTGTCCGTCTTTTTCCCTTTCTCTTTGACCCTGGATGTTCTAATGTAATCAGCATTTTCTGAGTTGAAAATTGAAGCTGAGGATGACTAGAAGGAAGAAGGTTTATTAAAAAATAAATATAGACCAGGATAACACTGATTCAATTTTGTCATGAAGGAGAAAAAGTGAACACCAGGTCCAACTCTGAACTTGAGGTTGGAGAGCTGATACTTAATTGAGAGCAGAAATAGAAACACATTTGCTCGCTGGGCTTTGACCATCTGCCAGCAGCACATCCATGGTTTCCTCAGTGTCTGTGCGTCATGCTCATGATGTCTCCTGTTTTCCCTCCGCCCCGTATTCAGAAATAATTGAGAAGATTCAACAGATGTGGTTCTATCTCGGTTTCTCTTTGTTATTCAAATGAGAGAGGAAAGCAAAACTCTAAGGAGATGGTTTTAATTAGCAAATAAAATAACAACATCTTATGCTTGCAGAACTCTAGATCTGAAATTGATTTGCAAATAGGAATTTGTTAGTCTTTCCAACGTTTCCTAAGATGGGGTTGTGGAAAATGTTATTCTACTTTTAGACAGAGAAGTGGGCTCTGCGAGAAGCAGTGGCCATAGAATGAAAGACCCTTCAAGAGGCGACTGCTTAAATTCCTTGTAAACATCGCTTGAAATGAAAACCAGAACGAGGCTGCTTCTCCGTGAATCACTCGCACCCAGATGTGGCAAAGTTAACGGGAGAAGTTCCTTGCTCTGACTTCCAGATGGCTTGAAAGAAAGCAATGTCTTTATCACTGGAGTGTTTCAAATCAATCATGGATAGATCAAAACTTCCTGCTACATGGGGGTGGTGTCAGAACGAACTGGGCCATTGTTTCTGCACGTGGATCCTCAGGATTGTTCTGAGATGGGACTGAAACAAGCTGAACCATGAGCATGAAATTCCAGAGAAGAGAGGGCAGTCCTAGAGGAGCTTACTAAGCACTGACCTTTGGTTCCAGAGGTGGAATTGAAGCAGGCTCCTGCCCTTCTGAACGACTGGGCCCTCCACTGCATTGAATGGTGGCCCCCATAAAAGATACATCCACGTCTTAATGCCCAAATATAAATTATCATATTTGGAAAAAGGGTCTTTGCAGATGTAATTAAGTGAAAGCTCTCAAGATGAGACCATCTTGGATTATTCAGAGAGGCCCTAAATCCAATGTCAAGTGTCCTTGCAAGGGACAGAAGAGGAGAGACCCAGAGAGAAGAGAAGGTCGTGTGAAAGTGAGGTGGAGATATACACCCAGCAAGACCAGGAACGCCTGCAGCTACCAGAAGAAGGAAGAGGCAAGGATGGATTCTCCCCCAGGGCCTTCAGAGGATACATCACCCTGTCAACACCTGGATTCTTGACTTCCAGCCTCCAGAACTGTGAGAGAATAAACTTCTTCTGTTTGAAGCCACCAAGTTTGTGGCACTTAGTCATGGCAGCTAGGAAACTTGATATAGGCCCTGACACAGAGAACACAGATGGACAAAACAAAGAAAGCCTTGTGTCACCTTCTAGTCTCTAAGGACCCACAGCGGGAGAAGGAGGAGCCGGAAGACAGAAGGGGTGGGGTGGCAGCCTGTTGCCATCACGAGCGATGGCCAGGGCTTTCTAACAGGAGCAAGGTTGGCAGGACTTTTCTTTTTTTTTTTTTTTTTTTTTTTTTTTTTTTTGAGACGGAGTCTCGCTCTGTCGCCCAGACTGGAGTGCAGTGGCGCGATCTCGGCTCACTGCCAGCTCCGCCTCCCGGGTTCACGCCATTCTCCTGCCTCAGCCTCCCGAGTAGCTGGGAGTACAGGCGCCCGCCACCACGCCCGGCTAATTTCTTTTCGTATTTTTAGTAGAGACGGGGTTTCACCGTGTTAGCCAGGATGGTCTCGATGTCCTGACCTCGTGATCCGCCCGCCTCGGCCTCCCAAAGTGCTGGGATTACAGGCTTGAGCCACCGCGCCCGGCCAGGCAGGACTTTTCTGACCAGCTGTCCTGGTAACCTGGATGGAAAGGACCAACACATCCACCATCAGTGGGGTTCAGTCCAGACGTCTCCTCAGCTGTCCCAGGGAGCAGATGGCAGATATGCTGGACTTAGGGTCCCAAAAGTTGGGGTCTGGTGTCCTAGCCAGAGCAACTGGGCCTTCTGGATTGGTCCCAGACACAAATGACCCACAGACTCTTTAACGACACGCAGCTAAAGGTCAGTCACACTCTTGCATTTCAAACTTAGGTGACTGAGCCTGAATTCAAGCTCCTTGCATTAAAATCAAGATGTATTGGCCATTTTTATCTTTAAGACCTCAGGCTTTAACTAAAGTGGGGGAGTGTGGCAACTAAAAAAAGTTTGTCTCATAACACATGATTTATTTGGGAGGAGGCACCCAGGCCCCAAAAGTGGGTTTTCCCAGGACTCCAGGAAGTACTTTTAGGATCTTTAAATTAGGAATAATCTTAGAAATAGGGAAGAAGGACTCACGTCTGATCTGATCACCATGCAGGCACCAAGCCCTGCCACAGGAAGACAGCCACAAATTGGTTAAGCTCTTTGAACACTGGGGACCTCATCTGTTCAGAGTAGAACCTACCTGTTCTGAACTGACATTCCTGGAGGCTGATTTCATAGTGTTTTGTTTTTTTGTTTGTTTGTTTGTTTTGAGGAATCTTGCTCTGTCATCTAGGCTGGAATGCAGCGGTGGGGTCTCAGTTTACTACAACCTATGCCTCCCAGGTTTTAGTGATTTTAGTGATTCTCCTGCTCAGCCTCCTGAGTAGCTGGGATTACAGGTGTGCATCACCACATTTGGCTAATTTTTATATTTTCAGTACAGATAGGATTTCACCATGTTGGCCAGGTTGGTCTTGAACTCCTGGCCTCAAGTGATCCACCCGCCCACCTCGGCCTCCTAAAGTGTTGGAACTACAGGCCTGAGCCATCATGCCTGGCCCTGATTTCATAGCTTTAAAAATACAGTGTTCACTAAAAGGTGTTTCTGAATTAGGTATAGTTTGTGATAGGGGCTAGAAGGATATGGTAAGGTACAGCAGTTTAAAAGGCACATGTAGTCTATTTAAAATAAGGATATGATCTGATCAATTAATGCTTTAAAAATACAACTGAAATACTCAAATTAAAAACTCAATGGAGAGTACAGAAGAAAGAATGGGTGAACTTGAGAGAACAACAGAAATTAACGAATCTGGACAATAGAGAGAAAATAGACTGAAAAAGAAACAGAGCCTCAGGGACTTGTGGGACTATAACAAAAAATCTAATTCTCATGTCCTCAAAGTCTTAGAAGGAGAGAATAAAGAGGAAGATCCTGAAAAAGTATTCAAATAAATAATGGCTGAAAATTTCCCAAGTTTGGCAGAAGACATCAACTTACAGATTTGAGATGCTGAGCAAATCCTAAACAGGATGAACTCAAAGAATCTCATGCCAAAACACAGCATAATCAAATTCCGGGAAACCAAACACAAAGTAAAATCTTGAAATTGGTGACAGCAAAACAATACCTTCCCCCAGCGGGAGAAGCAGTTTGAATGACAGCAGGTATCTCAACAGAAATTATGGGGGCCAGAAGGAAGTGGCACAACATTTTCCAAGTGCTGAAATAAAAGCTGTCAACCCCAAATTCCATATCTGGCAAAAGTATCCTTTAGGAAAGAAAGAAAAAGAAAGATGTGCTCAAATAAAGGAAAATTAAGAGAATGTGTTGCCAGCAAGCCTACTCTAAAAGAAAGCCTCAGGGAAGTTTGTTAAACAGAAAGAAAATAAAAGACTCTTGGCACATCAGGAAGGAAGGACAGTGGAAAGAATAAAATATGCGACATGCTGCTTTGCAGCCATGAGTCACCAAGCAGGAGTAAAGCCAGTCTGAAACTGGCTTGCTGGAGAGACTGCCCTGAGATAGAGACATGTGGTCAGGAGAACTCCAGTGTGGCTCTCTTGAGTGCCGACTTCTAGGATTCAAGCCGTATGAGAATGGGCAGGACCTGTCAAAGGCAAATCATCCTAGGTGGGTACCGGCTAATCAGATGAGCCCCATAAAGATGGACCAGGGGTTAGAGACATTCTCCTACTGATGCTGAAGAAGCAGCCACCTCACAGGGTTCACAACTCCCAAGGTGAGGGGCGGCCTCTAGGAGTTGAGGGCTGCAGTTATAGAACTGCAAAGAACCAAATTCTGCCAAGAACTTAAATGAGTTTAGAAGAGGACTTCAAACTCCAGATGAGCATGCAGCTGGCCAAGAGGACCCAGACTCCTGACCCATGGTAACTGTGAGATAACAAATACATGTTGCAGTCAGTCACAAATACACATACACACACACACACACACACACACACAGAGGCATTAAAAGTAAAGATATGATCCAAGTCAATTGATTATTACACTAAGTATAGGTCATCATTTTGCATCAATAAAACAACACCTTCAGTGATGTCAACCCAATGTAAACATTTTATCCATCAGTTCTTGCACAGAGAATCAAAATTTGCAATTTGTATTACAAATAAAAATTAAATTTGCAATTTAATTTTTAAATGTCAAAAAAGTTCAGTTGTATGAACATGATTAGTGATATCCCCAAATTACTCAGATATCCACCAGCATACAAACTGTGCTATACCCACAAAGAGAGCACTATGCAGCCACAAAAAAGAGAGCTCCGCCCCTACCTTGGACAAATCCCACAAATAGCATGTTTAACAAATGAAGCCAGACACAAAAGTGTATATGTGACACAATTCAATTTACCTAAAGTACAAACACAAATCTATGGCAACACTAATCTATGTTATTAGAAGTTAGAATTGTGATTGGTTTTGGAAGGAGTCCCCCCGGGACGGACTTATCTGGTGCCGCTAATTCTGGTGCCCGGCTTCCTGGATGTGTTTAGTTGGTACACAGCTATATGTAGACTCTTGTGTATGTATATCATGTGTGACTAAAAAGTTTCAAATGACGCAGGAACAGCTTCCACTATGAAAATGAGCAGTTTGTATTTGCTGTGGGGCGTGGTCTTGTTGCTCTGCCTGAACTGGAGGCTCTCCCTGTAAGAAGCAGGTCATGACACTAATGACACCCTCCACACGGGTGCCACCCCATCTGCATTTGTGACCAAGGTGGGCCGTGACCAGGTGTGACCAGGCCGTGACATGATGACAAAATAGGCCACTTCATCCCCCTGCCTGCCATGAGCCATGGCCCATGGCAAGCTATTAGGGCTTACACCATACATAAACCATCTTTTCTCTGTTTACAGCCACCAGCCACAGAACACACATTCGTTCCTTGCTCTGCAGAGTAGTGACCGGAGCTTAGTACCTTTGGTGTCAGGTAGGACACCCAGGACGTAGGGAAGAAGGGGACTGTGGAAGAAAGACTCAGCTAAGTTGTTCCAGGCAATCAAGAGGAAGTCAGGGTGAGGCATCCCAGTCACTCTCCTTTGCCCTGAGCCCGGTGCCTGCACTGCCTCTGCCTGTCATGAGTAACTTGGGGAGCCACCCTGTCCACTCCAGTCAGCAGCTAGAGTTTGGAGGGTAGGAGGAAGAGAAGAGCCAGAGAATGACCACCCCCACCACCCCCAACAGTATCTCCGTGTGCAACCAACGTCCCCCTCCTCTAAATCTATTGGTGTCAGTGAACTCTGGAGCATTCATTTAGATGTAAAATCTCAGGGGAATGGCCCAAACTCTCTGGCCGATTGGCAGCCTCGCTGACCTCTGCTCATTCACTTGACTTCTGAGTGGGGGTCAACTCTCTACCCTGGCCAAGAGATTCATGTTGGCACCCTCACCTTACACAGCAGGCACTTGCTCCTCCATCAGTAATCTCAGGGCAGTGGACTTAGAGTGATTTTGTGGAACTTTTATTGGTGTGTGGCAGTGGGATGGAGGTGTTGTACATGCCACCAAAGTGATGACTCCAGAATGGCCATCGTGTAGAAACCTGTAAAAACTGGCATCTCAGCAACACGGCAAAACCCTGTCTCCACTAAAAATACAAAAAAAATTGGCCAGGCATGGTGGTGCTTGCCTGTAATCCCAGTTACTAGGACGGCTGAGGCAGAAGAATCGCTTGAAACCGGGAGGTGGAGGTTGCAGTGAGCCGAGATCAAGCCACTGCACTCCAGCCTAGGAGACAGAGCAAAACTCCATCTCCAAAAAAAAAAAAAAAAAAAAAAAAAAGAAAGAAAGAAAAAGAAAGGAAGAAAGAAAAGAAAATTGGCGTTTCAGGGGTGGTCTTTCTGTCATGGTGGTGCTTTCCGTGTGCCCGGGCTTCAGAATGGCTGCAGCCCTGGGCAGATTAAGATGTCAGATGCGGTTGATCCCAGGAGCCACCCCGCCCCGACACTCTGCTGACCTCCCAGCGGCTCCCCTGAATGCTGCTTCAGGAGATGCCATGCCAGGCACTTCAGCAATGCCCATGGGTCACAGATCTGTGTGTGTGTGTGTCTGTGTGTGTGTGTGTGTGTGTGTGTGTGTGTGTGTGTTGGGGAATGTCTGTTCAAAGAGTCAACGCTGAACTCGGAGGGATGCAGCATCTCACATCCGCAGGGGCGGGGTTTAGACATGGCCACGCCCACCAGAGCGATGGGCGTGGTTTAGACATGGCCACGCCCACCAGAGCACCTGCGACTCCAGGACGGGTAGCAGGTGCCTCCAGATAGTTCTTCCTTCTCCCCTAGACAAATGGAGAACCTGAGGGCGACTGTTCCATGGAGAGGACTCCCTTTTACAAAAGGTTCACAACCACATTTTCAAATAGCAGTGTCTTCTAGTTCCTTCAGCTTTTCTTAGATAAGATTTCTGTTTATAACAATCGCCAGCACAAAATGGTCATCAGCTGCTCAGAGTCACAGCTACTACAGAGAGTGCCTTAGACACCCACAGGCATTTTGGAAGGTAAATTGGACAAGAGCAAAAGGCAAAAGACCTTTCTTGCAGACGTGGTTTATTTGACTTGGGGGTGAAAATGCACCAATACAAGGCCTGTCTTTTTTAATCACCTAGAATAACTGATTTGTCTCTGAAAACTGAAATTAAATCTTTACTTGTTTGCCGTTCTTCTTCATTCTTTCACATTTCCATTTCAAATAGCAAGAATACCATATATTTGAAGCTCTGTTTTTTCTCGTCTGTTTCAAATAGCAAGACTAGTATATATTTGAAGCCCCTTTTATTTTATTTTTATAATTGCAACGAAGATAACACAGATCAGACTTAAAGATTTGTGGAAGAATCAACATATTTATTTCTCAAGTTATTGGCTCTGATCCAATGCCTGAAAGATGATTTGGTTTGTCCTATATGGGGCATGTTTTTGTCAATATTTAAAGCCTTCACCGTAGCACTGATTAATAGAGAATGTTGGAATTGACTAATCATTTCACAGTCCTCGAAGTATTTTTAATTGAAAAAGGCAGTACAACTAATGTGAGGGGACGTTCAAAAACTTTTAGAGGAAGCTGATATCTGATTGTCATGAGAAGAAAAAACACTGTTCTAAAATTCTTAAAATAATGAAGTTAACTTTCAATTTCAAAACATAGCGAGTAATCTGTTTATCTCTGGTATTTTAATGTCAGGTTTGAAGAGGCAGCAGTTATTTCCGGAAGGGAGAATAAACTATTCTCTCTTCAATCAGCTCAAAATTACTTTCTTTCTAGTTACTGTACTTGTTTTATCAGCTGCTACTCCACTGGTTTTACCATGTGTTTTTTTTTTTATTTTAATTTTTGCCCTAATGTTAATCACGGCAGCTCCAAAGACAGGTGAGAAAACTTCATGAGAAGAAATACGATACATTTCCAGGCTCCCAGTTGTCCCCAGATGTGACCTGGCAGCCTGTCTGTTCTGTGTAGGGATATGCTTGATAAAATCTTCACAACACTCCCCAAGAAACACGTATTTGCTGGAGACACGCGTGCTAGTGAGATCCCCACCTCTCCAGCACAGCTCGGGAAGTGGGGCTTTCGTCATTAATTACAAATTGTCTCTGAGACAGCAGAACTTAGGGAAGGAGTTAGTGAATCAAAATGTGGTGAAGCAAAGAATGGAGGAGGGCTTTCACGCTGCAGCGAAGAGGATTTGGGACTAATGAGAGCAAATGATGATGACCATAAGCTTTTACTAGGAAAACGCCCCCGCCTGATTTTTCCTTTCAGAAATGCCTCCCATAAATGGTGGAAATCCTATAAATAGCCCCTCCACAAATCGGCTGGAGGAAGACACAGCGGGAAGAGGGGGGTTGTGTAGTTTGTGGTGGAGTGGAATTCCTCGGCCCCAATTCAGAACCATTCCCTGTGGGATCCGTCTGCTTTAAAGTGGTCCCCGGGTGGGGCTCCCAGAGTATCCACGTTCTGAGCCAAGCTGATTATCTCTGCTTTTTATCTACAGACGGAAATAGGAGCAATACACACAAAATTAGCTCCATAAATAAATGCTGAGGTCTAATTGCCCGGTCGGCTCTGGCCCAGGAGGCTGTGGGACGTTCTCTGGTCTCTTTCATCTCTGGTTGTGGCTGGTTGGCCCAGGACGCAGGAAACTCGTGTTTTCTGCCATCAGAGAAGTGCTCTGGTGGCCTCCGTCCATTTTCCCTGGGGGAGAAAAATTTACTTTGTACTAATTGGCCTCCTTCTTGGCAGCACTGGTGCAATCGTCACAGTCCCCCGAGCTGAGACCGAGTCCTCCGTGGAAAGGAGAGACGGTGACAAGCGGCTTCGGCTCAAGGACACAGAGCTAAGAGATGAGGGCATGTACTTTCTGGAAACTTCTCAGCAAATGGCTGGTCCTAGGACAAAGCCTGTCATCCACGTCCCTTGCTCAGAGCTGCTCCAGGTGGCATCTCCCTCCCCAGACACGGTTCCCGCTCCCTGCAGCACAGGATCCCAGCGCAGCGTGTGCTGCCTTTCTCGAAAGCACTGTGCAAACTGTAGGTCAAAGGATGCTCTTCCCAGCAGTTATTTCAAATTTCGTAAACAGCCCTTCCTGACTGTGCTGTGCTCAAAAAGCAGTCATCCATATGGTAGAAAAGGGGAGGACATCAGAAGTCTTCCACAATTCACCACGCAAAGGTAACGGCTGCAATATTGTGGCAGGGTCACGCTCATTTAAAAAGAGCCTTGCAGTTATTTTTTGTATTCAGTAACATAACCTGCTTTTTTTTTTTTTTTACTTAACATTGTCCCATGTTCATTTTCTCCTGTTATTAAAAACTCTCAAACAGTTTATACTGACAGTATAATATTTCATCACTTAGCTTTCCATTATTTATTTGAAGACATCTCTCAGATGATGGACACTGTAGTTTTTCTTAGATTTCATTATTATAAATGAGGTGGTGAGGAACACCTTCAGGCATAAATCATTGTCTCCTTTCTTTATTATTCCCTCAAAGTCGATGATTCATCACGGCATTACTGGGTCAAAGGTAATGGACATTGGATCATTTTTAACACATAAATTTCCAAATTGCTTTCCAAAAGCACTCTAGCACTTTGTAGCCTCACTCTTGCCAAGGATCTGGGAGGCTACCCGGCCCCTCCCCACCTGACTCCCAGCACTGGGCATTCACATTTTTAAAAACCTCTGCTTAGGAGAGCGCTGCTTTGATCTGCGTTTCTCTGACCATCAGTAATGTTAGGCACATTTCTCATTTACTCATCCCACGTTTTACACTATTATTATTGTGGGGAAGTTTTTAATTAGCAATAATCGCACCTCGGATAAACCTCATGGGTTACGATACTACCACTGTGCAAAGCTGTGCACTATGATTATTTTAAATTTAACTCTTTAATCTTAATATTTGGGGTTGTATACAGTAGATAATGTGTTTTTCTAAATAGCCAACCAATTATATGGGCACCACTTACTGTCTAATCCTCCAAGTCATCCTGGTTTGTGATGCCTTTTTTGTCGAATATTCACTTCCTTTCGCTCTTTCCAGGTTATCTCTCCTGCTCTGTGAAGTCTGTCTGTCCTTGGATCAGAGCAATGTGAGGATTATGGATATAATTACCCTGCATGCCGACAACCGGCCTTACTGATGAGGCGTGTACCACCATCTCACTGTTTACCCTTCATCTCGTATCTGTTGTTTTTGGTGTTTTTTAATCCCAAGTAGCTTTCAATTTTTTCTCCTTATCCTTGTGTTTCGCGGTTTGTTATGCTCTGTCTTCACAGGAATTGGTTTCTATTTATCCTGTCTAGGACTTGAGGATATTTTAAAATCACACCATGTATGTCTTTCAATTCTGGAAAAATTTCAGGCATTATCTTTATAAATATTGCCTATTCCAGAGTCTCACTGTTCTTTTTTTTTTTTTTTTTTTTGAGACGGAGTCTCGCTTTGTCGCCCAGGCTGGAGTGCAGTGGCCGGATCTCGGCTCACTGCAAGCTCTGCCTCCCGGGTTTACGCCATTCTCCTGCCTCAGCCTCCCGAGTAGCTGGGACTACAGGCGCCCACCACCTCGCCCGGCTAGTTTTTTGTATTTTTAGTAGAGACGGGGTTTCACCATATTAGCCAGGATGGTCTCGATCTCCTGACCTCGTGATCCGCCCGTCTCGGCCTCCCAAAGTGCTGGGATTACAGGCTTGAGCCACCGCGCCCGGCCTCACTGTTCTTTTTCTAGAACTTCTATGAGGTGCATATTTAAGCACCTCATCTTGTTCTCTCTGCCTCTTAATTTCTCATATGTGTTTCCATTTCTTTATCTCACTGTGCTGCAGGCTGACAAGTTTTCACGTTTCTTCCCCCAGTTTTCTGCAGTCATGCATCACTTAATGATGGGAATATGTTCTGAGAAATGCATTGTCAGATGATTTTGTCATTGTGTGAACATCAGAGCGTGTACCTACACAGACCTGGATGGTGTGGCCTCCTACACCCCTAGGCTATGTGGTTTAGCCTCTTCCCCAGGCTACAAACCTGGACAGCATGTGACTGCACTGAATACTGTAGGCAAGTGTAACACAATGGGAAGTATTTGGTATCTAGACACAGAAAAGGCATAGCAAAAGCACAGTGTTGGCCAGGCCCAGTGGCTCATGCCTGTAATCCCAACACTTTGGGAGGCCGAGGAGGGTGGATCACAAGGTCAGGAGTTCGAGACCAGCCTGGCCAATATGGTGAAACCCCATCCCTACTAAAAATAGAAAAATTAGCCAGGCGTGGTGGCAGGCGCCTGTAGTCCCAGCTACTTGGGAGGCTGAAGATGCAGGAGAATCGCTTGAAGCTGGGAGGCAGAGGTTGCAGTGAGTCGAGATCGTGCCACTGCACTCCGGCTGGGCGACAGAGCAAGACTCCATCTAAAACAAAACACAACACAGTGTAAAATATAAAAAAGGATACATCTGTTATCTAGGGCACATACCGTGAGTGGAGCTGGCAGGACAGGGAGTTGCTCTGGGTGAGTCCGTGAGTAAGGGGTGGTGAATGTGAAGGTCTAGGACTGGGAGTTGCTCTGGGTGAGTCCGTGAGTGAGGGGTGGTGAATGTGAAGGTCTAGGACATTATCGTACACTGCTGGAGTCTTTATAGACACTGCACACTTAGGCTCATCTACATTTATAAAAATATTTTTTTCTTCAATAATAAATTAACCTGAACTTGCTGTAACTTTTTAACTTTATAAACTCTTATTTTTTAACCTTTTTGACTCTTCTGTAATAACACTTAGCTTAAAACACAAACACATTGTACATCTCTACAAAAGTAATTTCCTTCTTTATATTCTTATTCTGTAAGCTTCTTTCTGCTTAAAAACATTTTTACTTTAATTTTTCACTTTTTAAACTTTTGTGCTGAAAATCAAGCTACCACACAAGCTAGGCTTACACAGGGTCCGGGTCGTCCATATCACTGTCTTCCACCTTCACCTCCTGTCCCACTGGAAGGTCTTCAGGGCAATACCACACATGGAGCTGTCGCCTCCTATGATGACAATGTCTTCCTCTGGATACGTACTGCAGGACCCACTGAGGCTGTTTTACAGGTAACTATTTTTCTACTTTTTAACAAATGGAAGGAATGTAATCTAAAATAATGACCCAAAGTATGGCACAGCGACTACATAAACCAGTAACGTCATCATTTATTACCATTATCAGGTATTACGGGGTGCACATAATTCTATGTGCTAGACTTTCAGACGACTGGCATGCAGTAGGTTTGTTTATACCACAAACACGTCAGGAACGTGCGGTGCCATCGACATCACCAGATGATAAGAGTTTTCAGCTCCATTATCCTCTTCCGGGACCGTGGTCGTACACGCGGTCTTCACCCCATGCGTGACTGTGCTTCCCTCTTCAGCGACGTCACATCGACTCTCGGAGGTTTCTTGTTCGCTCTTATAAAACCTTCTTAATCATTTTTCACGTTTGCTGATTCTTATTTCATAATTGCCTATTCTTGCTTTAAGGATTTTTGTAGTTCGAATGTGTGTTTCCCCCCAAAATTCATGTATCGGAGTTTGACTCCCAAGGGGTTGCTATGAAGAGTTGGGGCCCTTGGGAGGCGATTAGGCCAAGAGGACCCCAGTCTCATTAACGGAATTAATGTCCTTATAAAAGAGACTTCAGAGAACTGCCTCCCGCTTCCACTCTGCTGGCATGTGAGGACACAGCCTTCGGTCCCCTCGCCAAGTGAGAGAGAACACGGTGTTTGTCCTCTCCACAGGGCACAGCAGCAACAAGGCAAGTCTTGGAAGCAGAGAGCAGCCCTCACCAGACACCAAGCTTGCTGGCACCTTGGTCTTGGACTTCCTGGCCTCCAGAACTGGGAGAAATAAATTCCCATTGTTTATAAGTTACCCAGAAAGTGGAATGTTGTTACAGAAGCAGGAATGAACTCTTTCCCCTCCTTTAGCTCTTTGAATATTTAAAGTATTTTTAGTTAAGAGTTTCATTCAGATTATTCCATTAACTTTAGCTCCTGGGGCACAAATGTTCCCACTCCGGGGCAGTGGACCCTGTGGGTCTATTTCAGTTGACACTGGGCTCAGCTATAGCTACTTCTCATCTGTGAGTATGGTTTTCAGCTTGCTGCCTCCACACCCTGAGCATAGAAGTGTGACTGTGGGCCTCACACCTGCACACAGCAAAGGCTGTGTGTGCTTCTCACTTCACAGCCTTTTAAAGGATTTCTGCTTCCAGGCTACGACCTGTGGCCAAAACACAGATTGTTCTGCTCCCTCCCTGCTCACGCTTGGAAACTTCCAAACTCTCATCTCCTAGAGTCAAACAAGAAGAGAATTCTGGATTCTTTCTTCTCATGGTCATTTGAACTTCTCCTACTGTGAGAACTCCAGCCCACCTGCACACCCTCTTTGGAGCACACCACTGGGACTCCTGTTCACTGCCCCAGCTGAGAGCTCCCTCCTGATTTCTGGGAACTGATTTCCCTTTCTTGCTTTTTTTGTGTTGGCTCAATTTTTAAATTTAAAGACCAGGTGCAGTGGCTCACACCTGTAATCCCAGCACTTTGGGAGGCCAAGACAGAAGGATCCTTTGAAACTAGGAGTTTGAAACAAGCCTGGACAACACAGCAAGACTCCATCTCTACAAAAAAAAATTAATTATCTGGGTGTGGTGACATGCACCTATAGCCCCAGCTACTCAGGATGCTAAGCTGAGAGAATCACTTTGGCCCAGAATTGGAGGCTGCTGTCAGTTATGATGGCACCACTCCACTCCTGGGTGACAGAGCAAGATCATCTCAAAATAAATAAATTTAGATCAGCAGTTTTAAGTGTTTGGAGAAGACCTGGACAAATCTCATGACTGTTGGATCCTTTGTAATGACTATAAATCTGCTTAATTTTTGTGGATTCAAAAGTGTTGTAACATCCAGTTGGGAGAGGCCTCCTCCATCTCCTCCTTCTCTTCACTTCCCGTTTGTTCCTTTCTTGTCTTTCTTTTCCTTTCCTTATTGGTTGAAGCTATTTTCACATGACTTCCAAATGCACTTATTTTTGTGAAGTTAGAGAAATCCTATAGGAATGTCAATTTGATTAAGGAATTTATATGTTTGTAATAATTAGTCTTCTTATCTAGAAACATGCTGTAAGAAATTGTGTTTCCTGTCCACTCCTCTTTATCTTCTCTTATCCTTCCTTCCTTATTTTGTGAAGTTAAAATCCTGTAGGAATTTTAATTTGAATTAAGGAATTTGTATGTTTGTAATGTTTAGTCTTATCTAAAAACATGGTGTAATAAATTTTGTTTCCTGTTCACTTTTCTGTTATCTCCTCTTTTCCTTCCTTCCATCCCTCCCTTCCTCCTCTTGTCCTTCCAGATGTTCGCTAGAATGTGAACTACTTGGGTAATATTGAAGAATCCTATTGACTTGGATACTCCAGGACAGACATCCCTCAGTATCCAAGGGAGACTTATTCCAGGACTCCCAAACAGACCAAAATTTGAGGATGCTCAAGTCCCTGATATAAAATGGCATGGTGTTTGCACATAACCCACACACATCCTCCTGTTTGCTTTAAATCACCTCTAGATTATTTATAATTCCTAATATGGTGTAAATGCCCTATAAATAGTTGTTATATTGTATTGATTTTATTTGTATTATTTTTAATTTTCATATTATTATATTTAACTGTTTTTCTCAGTGTTTTTGATCCTCAGTTGATTGAATCTGCAGATGGGAAACCCTGGAATACAGAGGGCTTAATGATATTTTCACATCACTCAGCAAAGTTTTCTTCTATTATAACTTTGATTTGCTTTTTGATTTTTCTTTTTTAAAAAATTATTTTTCATAGGTTGGATCTTTATTCTGTCTTCTCTATCATTATCTCTCCCATCATTTTCTTATTTTTTATTCTTTGTATCTGCATTTTGAGATGATGTTTTAAAAGCTTGATTATTTTCACCACAATTTCAACTTTCAGCATTGTGAACTCGGCCTTTACTGTCCCCAGGGCAGACTGCAGAATGTGTGGCTTCACCGTGGTCTCTTCTCACTGCAGCCAATAGCTGCCGTGCCAAGGTGCTCCCCAGCCCTCCCTTCCCGAGGCTCCACATTCCCTTGGTGGGTGCTGACCCAGAGCTAGGAGTAAACAGATGGGTAGCCGGGGAGATGGAAGGACTCCATCCTCTTCCTGCATCACACCTGCTCTCTTCCGAGGGAAGCACACTCTAACCACCATTTGTGTTTCTCGGGCCACCTTCTTTGATGCCATGGTTGCTTCAGGCTCTTCCTCGATCCAGCGTCCCCTCTTCATTACACCCCTGGCCTCCTTCACTGTCCAGATGGACCATGAGAACAACCCTAGCTCCAGAAAGAACAAGCCGGCAATGAGGCAACCTCACCTCTGAAATCTGCTGGAAAATGGGGCAACATAGTCCTTGCCCTTCTTGTCCAGGCATCTTTTAACCTCAGACTGACCAAGTGGCCTCCGTGAGCTCCCGCTGGACCGATTCCCTCTGCGGCTGCTCATCTGACCTTGCCCACCCCATTTTCCTCCTGTGGACCCAAGCCTTCATTCTTGCTGTATCCAGAATAGGGAATAGAAAAGCCCATCTGAACACACTTCAAAATCAGGGATAAACTGAGTTTTCTGAGCTTCTTCAAGTTACGGGGGAGGATGAGTTCTCCAGAAGGAGAGAGAGTGCTTCTTAGAAAGGAAGAGAGCTGGAAAGACAAAAAGACGGAGTGTCCTCCCCCAACCTGGCCAAATTTAAAACTGGATATTGGTTCTTTACCAAACAGCCCTTTGAATCAGATAATTAAATGACAAAAAATTAGCCAATGGGCTGTTGGTGTCATGTAGTTCAAACACCTGTTTAATCTACTGAATTCTTTATTTTGCAACCTATTGCTTTTCCATCTTTTATTAGGGTGTAATTTCCATTCAGTAAAATTTATCCTTTTCAGTCTTGATAGATGTATACTGTCGTATAACCACCACACAATCAAGACATAACATGATTCCGTCACTTTTCCCACCTAAATTTCTAACATATCTGAACCTTCCAATCAAGTAAAGACAGAGAGTCGTCATTGAAAATGAGATCTGGCCTTAAAAGTAGTTCTTGTGGACAGAGATTCTCCCAGTTACCTTCCCGTCTCATTTACATTGGATTTGCTCAAAATGTGAGAATGTCAGGAAGAATGTGCATGTGTGTGCGCCTGCGTGCTTAACGTCGGCAACACTAATTCAACAAAACTGACTTCAAAAGCTACCCAAGTGTTCTGTCGCCTGCCAGCGCGGATTGCACAGCCCTGCATCCTTGTGATGCCCACCCAGGTTGAGGCAAACGAAGCCCTTTTCCAGAGCAGCAGCGCGCAGTGGGAGTTACTGTCAGAGGGAAGGGCACAGAAGGAAAGGTTGCAGGAGGATGGGAGGGAACCGGGACTTAGTGAGAAGCTGAGGAGGAGCAGGGAGCGGGCAGAGCAGGATGGTCCAGGGACAGAGAGGCAGGCACGGACATGACGGGGACCTGCAGGCACTGTGAGGTCAGTGGGCACAGTGCCCAGCTGTCCTCCTGCCACACAGGCAGCACTGGGCAGGGGGTGTCCCACTGCGGCACCCCAGCCAGGAAGGCAGGGCCCCAACAAAGGTCAATGCTACCTTGCTTTTTCTGTCTCCAACACATATGTATCATCACTCATGTGTGTCCTTTCTGCAAGCATCCTCCCCATAAAGCAGGGGTACAAACACCTCCAGAACAAAACGGCAGCGCCAGAGACCTCTCAGGTTAAGTTTTAAACTGAGCCGGAACCCCACGATGATTTTGCGATTCTCATAAAAGAGTAGTGTTTTGAAGCTCAAAGAGCCCTGAGCGTGAGGAGCTTGATGACAGTTCTCAGAATGGAGGTGAGCAGGAAGATACAGCCTCCCAGCTCCCCGGCAGATGTTCGCCTGCATCAGACTTGCAGACTTAGCTCATTTGACCCCGGAGAGCCCAGCCTGGCATCTGCCATCTGCACATGGGATCTCCCACAGACTCACCTCTTTCCAGGAAAGGTGATGCTGACCAAGAAACACTGATATTTCAAAGCCTACATAGTGAGCCTTGGACAAAATCAGCCTCCTGCTGCCTCTTGACTTTATTACCAAACAAACTGTACAACAAATATCACGAAAATGCCTTTGAACTGAAAGGAAAAAATGTTTATGCAATTCAGGGTGTCTTCCGTTAAGGCATAGTTTGCATTCAGTAACATTCATCCTTTTTACTTTTGACGAAAGTCCACAGTTGTGTGGCCACCACCATGGTCAAGATGTAAATTCTGGCACGTGGCATAGCATAATTGAAGGCCATGGCCAGCTCTCCCTGTGGGGCTGGTTAGGGTGGCAGCACGTGGCATAGCATAATTGAAGGCCATGGCCAGCTCTCCCCGTGGGGCTGGTTAGGGTGGCAGTTCTGACAGCAGATGGCCTCAGGTCACATCCTGTCAGTGGCTTTGGATAGTTACTGGATCTTTCTAAGGTTTCCATTTTCTCAGCCACAAATGGAGATGACAACATTGTCTGCCTAAGGATAGATGTGAGAGGAGTTGACAGACAGGAGGGTGGGCAGTGCCCAGGCACAGGGCACCATCGGCTGGCTCCTACCAGCCATTTGCTTGGATGGAGAGGCTTTCATCTGTCAGCATATCCAGGAGCCCCCCTCCTCCTGGAGATTCTGCCATATCCTTCCACCCGAACCCAGGCGAGACCCCCTGCCTGGAATGAGAAATAACAACACCACTGGTAACAGCAGAGCCAACTCCTTCATGGAATTCTTGGCTCCCTGCAGGTGCTAAGGGTTTCACATAGATTAATTTGTTTAATCCACACCATGTATGCAGTGAGCGTTCCTCAGTCTCCACGCTACATGAGAGAAAACTGATGTACACAGAAGGTCATTTGCCCAGGAATTCACAGTGGCTGAGAGTGGAGCCTGAGTCTGAACCAGGGTCTGCATTCTCAACCGTGACATGGTCCCCTGTTTCGGGAGGGAGGGCGTGGAGGGGAGGCAGAAAGACAGGCTGGAAACCACGGCTGGAAACTCTCATTTATCTAGGAGGAAGGATGTTTCTTATACAGGAAGTGAGAAGAACCTTTATAAAATTATGTTTATGAAACAACAAAAAAATTAAAAATGGAAAAAGGATTTGAATAGACATTCCTCCCAGAAGAAATAAAAATTCCAATAAGAAGACGAAAAGATGCTCAACATCACTAATCATTAGGGAAATGTAAATCAAAAACACAAGGAGATACCACTTCACATTCATCAGGATGACTATTTATATATATATATATATATATATATATATATATAACAAAAACAAAAAAACATGTAAATCACAAGTGTTGGCAAGGATGTGGAGAAATTGGAAGCCTTGTGCATTGCTGATGGGAATGCGAAATTGTGCTGTGAAGCTGCTGTGGAGAACAGTATGGCAGTACCTCAGAAAATTAAACATACAATTACTGGATGATCCAGCAATTCCCTTGCTGGGCATATACCCCAAATAATGGAAAGCAGAGGCTGGAATGGATACTTGCACACCCGTATTTGGAACAACGTTATTCACGATAGCCAAAAGGGGAAGGCAAACCAAGTGTCCACAAACAGATGAATGGCTATGTGGTCCATCCACACAGTGGAACATTACTCACTCTTAAAAAGGAAGGAAATCCTAGTACCTGCTGCAATGTGGATGAATCCTGAAGGCATTTATGCTATGGGAAATAAGCCATACACAAAAGAACAAATACTGGCCGGGCGTGGTGGCTCACGCCTGTAATCCCAGCACTTTGGGAGGCCGAGGTGGGTGGATCGTGAGGTCAGGAATTTGAGACCAATCTGTTCAATGGGTGAAACCCCGTCTCTACTAAAAATAAAAAAATTAGCCAGGCGCGGTGGTGGGCGCCTGTAATCCCAGCTACTTGGGAGGCTGAGGCAGGAGAATCGCTTGAACCTGTGAAGTGGAGGTTGCAGTGAGCTGAGGTGGCACCACTGTACTCCAGCCTGGGAGACTAGGGAAACTCCATCTCAGAAAAAAAAAAGTAATTATGTCATGAGTCTCCTCGCAAGTGAGAGAGGGATAGTGAGGAAGGGGAGAGGTTGTCAAGGGCTCTCTCTGGTTTTTACTGGCCATTTTCTCCTTTACACGTTTCTACATTTTGGGTGACTTTATGACAACCATATGCTGCTTTTACAATTAGAAAAGGAAAGAAGGTCACTTACTGAAGCCCCCTTACCTCCCACCTCTTCCCCTCCCTTGCACTGACCCTCCCTTTGTCTTCTTGAGTGCTTCTCCCTAAAGGTGGAAAAGATATTATTAGACCCATTTTGCAAAGGAGAAACTAGAGACTCTGAGAGGAAAAATGAATTACCCAAGGCCATAGGCCAGTACCTGGTGATGCTGGAGCTAGACCAGACCCTACTGGGGTCACCAGGGCTCCCCCCCGCCCCCCACCACCACCACAACCCTGCCTTCCTGCAAAGGCGAAATCACTGAACACCAGAATCCCCTGCTCATCATCCCTGCTGGGGCTATTTCTGTTTTAAACAGCTGGAGGCTTTGCCTAGCAGAGGTTCTGTGAAATACAGCAGGGCGGTGACATCTGGGGTGTGTACCTGTACAAGCCAGGCTCACCACTGCACCAGAAATCAGGTCTGCTCTGACCTGACCACACACATCCAGAACAGCAACAACGTTCTGACTTACATGATCCAAATCATCCCCGGCCTGCCTGTCCACCCCGTGAGCGTGGACACTGCTGGAACAGGGGGCAGTGGGAGCCGGCCCGTCTGTGCCCATAGCTCTCTGCTACGTTGCCATTTCCAAGGAAGCATTTGCTGCATTTTGTGTTGATTGATGTCCCCCACCCACCCCCCAACCCCAGCATCACCTCAGACCCCTGCAGAGGCCGGGGCTGAAGCCCAGCTCCTTCAGGGACACAGGCGCTCCGATGCCTTTGACCAGCTGGGCACGGGCTGGCCCCACGTTTTCAGCAAGCTCCCTTTTTTTCTCAGATAAAAGAGCTGGTGGAGGAGGCATTTTCTACAGTGTTTGAATTGGCTCCATTTATAAATCCGTCCTTTTTTTCTCTTATGGATACTATAACCACAAACTGCGTTCGCTGACAGTCACGTTGACACTGGATTCTCTTCAGCTTATTATCTGCAATTCGAAGAGATGTCTGTGATACCGAAGCTGTTTCTACACACGGCCTTGTTGGTGTTGGGAGCCATGAGCCAACTGCGGACGGGCTGGAGTCTGTGTGGCTGAGTGGTTGAGCTGGGCCAGCCCCACTGGGCCTGGGTCCTGCATCTGCCTGTGGTCATACTGTGCTTTCCAGCTGGGGGAGACCAGGACCCCGGGGTCCCAGAGTAGACAGGCAGGGAACTCCCTGGCCCAGGACACTTGCTAGGCAGCCACTGGCCTCAAATGCTCCCCGTTGTCGGCCCTGTGGCAGCAATAGTGTCTCCCTCTTCAGTGGAGAAGGCTGGGTCCTGCAGGGGACGTTTTAGCCGATGTTTTTCCCGCTCCTATTGTGCAGGCTCTGAGCTGTGTTTATTTGGATCTTTCTGAAGAACCCGCTAACCGTATTCCATTTCTGTAGATGTGTTTGGCAGAGTTGTGCGGTTTTCATCTTCTTCTTTTTTAAGTTGCAAATGCTTAAAATTCTGCTGGCTTTTCAGCTCCCAAGGGAATCCCCCCATCTCCAGCCCCCATGTGCCGTTGCCATGGTGATCTCCCTTTCCCTTTAAAGTCTGGAATGCCACATTCCATAAGATTTGCACAGAAAGTCGCTTGATCATACGCAAAGGCCTGTCTGTCCTTCTCCAACATTCTGTATCAATAAACACGCTCTGGGACCCTCTCTCTGCCTTGCTATTAGAAATCGGGCTTTGACCCTCATCTGAGGGACTCTGGAGGGGTCCAGGGCAAGCAGGGTTCGGCCTGGTGTTCACACATCGTCTCCCGTTCCCTTTCCTTGGTACGTTAGCATTTTCGTTTATTGTCGCAAACATATCAGTGTGCGTTACAGAGCAGCGGTGCAATTATACGTGCAGGGGAATGCAGCCGCAGGCTCCAAATAGTGAATTTTACACAGATACTCAGGGCATGTAAAATGTTAAAGTACATTTAAGTCCTCAAATAAATAACTTTAATTACATAAAGAACTAGATTTCAAGGAAATTACAGTTATTTGCTATAGGAAAATAACCTCCAAGTCATGTTTACGACTTAATGGACAGTCATTTTGGAGGGAATTCTGTCTTCTTTGAGTCTATGTGTTCAACCCTTTTCTGAAACAGGAACAGGACTAATTGCTCTTGAGTGAAAGATTGTTGTGTATTTTGTCTCAGATCAGATGGATGAAAATAAACAAAAGATACAATGTGTCCTTATACAGAGAAGTTGCCTCCTCAAAAAAAAAAAAAAAAAAAAAAAACACTCCCACAATCAGAATAAAGCAACAGGAATAAGACCAATGTTTTGTTATAATAACACAACATTCCTCTGTATTAATAATGATGGGTTTTGTGTTTGTTACTGAGCAGAGATTTTTTTTAATTATTTCAAGAGCATGTCCTGTAGTGTTTGTAACTGTGCTCACTGTGATGTTAAACAGCCGGGAGGTGTGAGCAGCTGATTAAACGAGGGAAAGGAGACCCTACTAATTATATGGCAACCTTGGAATGGGTTTCTCCCGCTGAACTAGAGGACACGCCACACACCTGCAGAACTTGACCAGCAGGAGCAGTGCCGGGGCCCAGCTCAGACAGCCAGCTCTGCTAATGAACCCAGAAAAAGCACACACACTTGTTTTCCCTCCAAGATAGAGACAACACGGTGGGGTTTTCAGAAGTGTGTGGTGTGGAGGCAGCCAGGTGTAGCCACTGCACAAATGCGGTGGGAACACTCTCGTTTGATAAAATCAAAGACGGTGTCGCCTGCTGCCACAAGACACATCCAGGAAACTGCAGGATAGAATCATGCTCGTGTGCCTGGGCAGGGAGAGCTGGCTCACCCGTGTCTGAACACTGGGACACCAGTTCTCCTCCAAACATCTTGGGCTACTTAAATGTAAAGGTGAGTCTGGGTGCGGTTGAATTTGTGCATTGAATTTCTTTAACAGTGAATGTCAAGTGGTACAACATCAAATTAGTTTCAGGAAACTTTCCACTCCAGTTTTTTTGTTTTCTAATTATAAGATATACTTTCTATCACAAGGCCCACCAGGATTCTCAAGCCTGATTTTTTAAAAATGAGTCTTTATTATATAATAAGTTGATGGGCCAAGCACCTTCACTGCAGCACTGTGGCCACGTATTTTAGAAAAATGTTCTCCAGTGAAATGATTGTGTTTGCGTATCTATGCATAAATATGGGCAAAATGTTGTATAAAGTTAAGCATGTTCTAGAATTGGAGAAAAATAATTCTCAATTCTAGAAATGTTTGGAGACAGAATACTATTTCCATTGCTAATTTAATGCAGGTTTTAAAAATGTTTTATAACTTTAAAAAAGTACAGATGGAAAAGATTTTTGTCCTTCTCCTTTATCTAGACAAATTCAGGAAAACCTGGAGGCCTGGCAGAGATGTTTGCATCAAAAACTTCACCGTGTTGTGTCAGAAACGCTGCCGTGAAACTCGGAAGATAGAATTTAAAACCATCTCCTTTTATCTCTGCAGAAAGCTTTTCAAGAAGATACACTCGGAGTTAGCAGTATTTCCACCAAAATACGAGGTGTAAAGAGAGCCTTCAATAAAGCCACAGGTTTGATGTTTTTTCTTTTTAAAAGGAAAAAAAAACTAATTTAAATTTATTTTTAAGGAAAAAAAAACCACAAGATAATGAAAATGAAGTTATACCTAGGCTGATATTGAATTTGCCAATATTTACTCAGACTGTTTAATCATTTTAATAGTTGCATTTAAGAGTTTAGGATATTCAAACCTCACCCAGCTATAGCAAAACAACAACAACAACAAAAAAAAAACAGAAAGCTGTGTGATTCAAGTAGTGTCTTTTTCTGCATAATTTTAAATTAGTTTTTATTTTTAATTAATTGTGAAACTGCCTGGTGAGGCTTTGCTCCCTTCTTAACTGCTATAATGAACAAATTCATTTAAGCTTCAATTTAGCAACCTACACAGTTTTCTAAGAGCTCAAATAAATGAAAATTCAAACGTAATTTTAAAAAAGGATTCCATTAACTACAAAATGGTCTATATCAAGTTTATTAGGAAGTACGGAATTGCTGCAAGAACACATTTTCAATTTTATAAATTAGTTTTCAGAGGCTGAAGCAGAACAACACGTAGAGAGAAAAAGTAGAAGTTTGTTGGTTAAAAAAAAAAAAAATCCCATTCTAATGAACCGAGGCTGTAGCTTAAAACACAGCCAAAGCTTTAAAGCTTCGTCGTCCAGATTTCTATGTGACCATTTTCACACAGGGCATCTCTAGTTCCCAATGGAAATATTTCTTTTCCGGCACTTACATTTTCTGAAGCAATTTACTAGAGTTCATAAAAAGAGAATAACAGCTTCGTGTTTCATTGTTGAGGATTTTGCTTCACTTTACATAACTTTTCCTCATTTCACGTAGTGGCTATTTGAGGAGGTTGCCTGAACTCTAGGTAACCTCTTAGGTTACGCCTGCTGGATTTCAGGGACCTGGAGCTGCTGGTGCTGGCAGGCCAGTGGTGACTCCGGGCGCCTGTCTGACCGCCTGGGAGCCGGGACTGGGCTCTCTGCTTACCTGCGACTGCGTGGGGGACAGGGCACTTCTGCCTTTATTTGGACAAAGGATGCAGTAAGACCAGAGAAAAGAAAGGTTTTACCTGTGGCTCTTTGCACGTTTAATACTCTGGAAGGAAACAGTGAGTCTACTTTAATGGAAAACAGTGCATCTTTTGCAGGACTCAAAAAGGGAAGTTTGCTAAGAGCGAGGAAATGTGAAGGAGTTGGAGCGACAGCGTTAGAACATTTAATTTGGCTTTATGTTGTAATTATGACTTGCGGGAAGTGGCCTGGCGTGTATGAGCACTGTTGCTGGAAAGAGCACTTGAGCATCAGCGAAAATTCGGAAACACAGTGGACACGCACACAACAGAAAGCAAACCGTGGAGACGAGGGCTTTTGAAACGTCCCCTCCTCAGCATTCATTATAACCAATAATTAATTATGGAGATTTTTTAAAGTCCCTTCCTTGGCATCACGTTCCTCAGTGAGAACGTAGGTGAGGAGTCAGAGGTGTCTGGGATGTAAGCGCAAGTAGTTACGGGCAGGGCTTTTCAGTGTTTGTTTTTAAAGAGAATGAAAACTAAGCAGGGAGACAGTGGCACAGTGTGCCCTGCTCTGCCAGCCACGCCACGCTTTCTCCACCCTGACTCCCACGTTCACTCAACAGTATGAGAACTTCACGGTAACGTGGAAGGGATCCCCGCGCTCCCTCTAATGCTATTTCTGTTCCACGCATTCGTTGGCTGCGAATTTGAGAACTGCCTTTTTGGCAAAGCCAGTAAGTTTTCTGTTTTCAGATCAACTGAAAGGACACTGACTTTTCAGGTTCCCGATCCTTCTGAATCCAATCTCAAATTTAAAACAGCATCCGATCCTGGCTGCAGCCCGAGCTGGGCCCCAGGTCAGCCAAGCTTCCCAGGTGGGAAGGAAAGAATCCAGGTTGCCCAAGATGCTGTGGCCTGGGTGACAGTTACCAGCTTCCAGAGGGGCCTCAGCCTTCAGGGTGCCTTGCTCAGAGCAGGCATGTACCTCTCACCGCAAGAGCCATCTGACCATGGTTACTTGACCCCTCCCTGAGAGTGAGTTCACTGACCCTCAGAGAGGACAGCTCACGCTGCCAGGCTTCGGTGAAACCGCGTGGACTGTGGAAGCAACCTAGTGTCCATTGACGAATGAATGGAGAAACACAAGGTGATTGCTCCATAGGGTGGGACAGCACCTGGCCTTGGAAAGGAACAGAACATGGATGTCACCTGAGGATGTGCTGCTGAGTGAAACCACCAGCCACAAAAAGACGAATGCTGCACGCTTCCACTCACATGAGGAAGCTAAGGAGTCAAAATCATAGAGACAGAAAGTAGGATGGCGGGCGCCAGGGCTGGGGAGGCAACGGGGGGGGTTCGTGTTTCATGGGGGGACACAGTCTCAGTTTGGGAAGATGGAAAGTTCTGGAGCTGAACAGTGGTGACGGTTGCACAGCAGCATGAATGTGCTTAATGCCATTGAAGTGTGCACTTAAAATGGTAAAAATGGCAAGTTATGTTATGTATATTTCGCCACAATAAAAAAGGAAATAGCATTTTTCTTGTCAAATGAGGCTGGTGGTAGCTGCTCTGTTGCCTCGTAAAGAAGTTCCTAAGATTTTTTTTTCATTTCCTTTTTTTTAAAATTTGAGTTTAAAACTGCTATTTCCTTTTTTATTGTGGTAAAATATACATAACATAAAATTTACCATTTGAACCATAAGTTAGCCCAGGCCCTGCCTCTGGCCTCTGCTCATCCTGAGTCCTGGTTGGTGCCTCCTTCGTCCGTCCATACTTGCCACAAGCCCCTCTTGTCTGTCGTGGGCACAGAGGTCCTATGCTAGGCTGGTGGAAGAGACAGTCCCTGCCCAAGAACAGAGAAAGACGTAGATGGGAGAAGGGGCCCACTGCCCAGGGGACCAGCACCAGAGCTCAGCTCTCAGGCTCCCTGAGCGGCCCTGGGCTCACGACCTTGCTGGACTCAGTCTCCTGACATCTCCAGTGAAGAGCTGGAGTGGTCTGAGTCCCAGAGCCACTTCCGACATGGGACAGAGCCCTGTACCTCAACACCAGCGATTTGCTGTGTGATCTTAGGCAAGTCAGTGCATGTCTCTGGGACATGGAGTGAGTTGTCTAAGATCACACAAACCCCCCACCACATTAAAAAAAAAAAAAAAAAAAGGAAGGGATTTGATCAAGATCATCTGAGGATCCTTTCCAGTTTGGACATCCTGTGATTTTGGAATCTTCACCCACAGTTCTGAGTTTTTAAAAAATCCAACATTTGTGTTATTTCCTTGTGACGGAGGAGAATAACCCTGATGTCAGACCTCACTTGCTCATAGTGCTGTGTGTGTGCACATGCGAATAAAGGAATGTTCAGAAATGCTTTTCCTAACGGAGAACCTGTTCCCTGGGGCCAAGCGCAGAGTCCACGTAACTTGCCTTTGAAGTGTGTCACCTGCTGTGTGACCACAAGAGGGCGGTGCATGCAACGGATTTTGTCAGCACGCGGGGGCCAGAGCTCACAACTTCAACTTCAGAGTTTATCTTCCCCGGAGTCTCTTGCAGGGTCCTTCTCTGGGGGACTCAATGCCTCCCACATCTTCTTCAACAGACTGAACCCACGTGTGGAAGCAGCTGAAGAACTGAGACTATTCAAAAGCAGAATATTTTGTAATCACCAAATAGAATCCGTTTCATAATAAAATTGGCTACAAAATATTTTAGGGTTAGGTATTGATACATCACAAAGTAATTTAGGCAAGGAAGCACACCAGGCTTAAAAATCACGTGTGGCACCCTGCAGGCTTGCAGCCATGCCTCCGGCAGGCAGGTCAAGTTGGCGAGTTTCTGAAGCTTGAGGAGGGAAGGCTGGGTGGTCAGGCTCCGTCCAGAGCCTCTTGGCTCACTGTGCTGCCAGCAGCATAATTGCATCCTGGTGTGACCCACAGGCTGCATCTACAATGCTGTGCTGGTGAAGCAATGCTGTTACTAGATTTGAAAACAGGCAAAATGGCTCTGAAAGGAGAGAAAAATGGAAAGGCTCCTTTCCCCGGCATTCCACTCCTCTGTCTTCACGGCCTCTGCGTTGGTCCAGCCAGAGGGATTATTTGAGTCCTGTGTCCCAGCCCACCTTTCCCTGGCTTAACAGCACAGCCACGCCTCTGGTTGGGAATACACGCCTGTGTCGCTCATTGATTCTGATCTCCTTCGTGCTCAGCACCTGCTTCCTTTAGCATCCCTGATGCAAGCTGCTTCGAAGCCTATGCTGACAGCCTGGTCGTATATCCTTTGACCACTCTGCATAAGTAGGAGAGGGGAGAGCTCCTCGTAAAAGTGCTGTGCCCATAGTAACTATTATTGAAATGGAATGGTGGAGTGAGGAGATCCTCTCTGCCAGGCACTGTCTTAGGATTTGCATTTGTGAAGAATCACTTGTTTTCCAATTGACTTTGTAATTTTATTTGTGATTGGTTTTCAATGGCAGCCAACATTTCTTCTTTAACTTTCTCTATCCCATGCTTTTCCTTTCCTATGGTCATCTAAACATCTTGAAAAGATGAAGACATCACATATGAAAGTTAAGGCACCATGGGTTGTGCATCTTTTAACTATAATTTTGTCCTGGGATCTGCTACCAACTGGTGCTGTCGGTAGTTGATAGCGCTAGAGCAGGGAAGAAAGACTCCACGCTGCTGGGATTAGAGAAAAACTTGTTACATTCACACTTCAACCCAAGTTTGTTAGACACGTGTCTAAAGGACCCGTGAATTATTTATTAAGCAAACATTTATTAAAAGCCTACAGTGTGCAAGATGAAGTCGTTGAGCCTTAAGGATGTGATAAGAATTAATTCAACAGGTTCCTTGGCCTCAAAACTATCACCGTGAGAAACAAGACACATAGACAGATGAGTGTGAAGAGAGCAGTGACACTCCTCCAGCTGGTGACAAATGCCTTCGGCGTCCTTCGTTACTCCCAGTTAAGTTCATTTGTTCATCCGTTCATGTAATCTGCGTGCATGCGGTTGAGTGTCAGGTGCCATATCAGGCGTGGGGGCACTGAGATGAGGAAGGCCGACCTGGTGCAGATGGAGAGAACCACAATACAAAGACATTGTCACGGACCAAATTTACCCTTCACATGAAACAGAAACACACGAAAAGCAGACCGAATATGAAAAACAACGGTTTTCCAAACACTGAAAGGAAGCAGTGAAGGACAGTGATCCCTGTGGGATGGGAAGGAAACAGGTGAGCCCTGTGGTAGCCCAATGCACTGCCTTGAGTTTTCAGGCCACAGAACAAGAAGGAGGCATCTCCTCCACTCAGGCAGAGCCCAGCAGACTCCCTGAGTGGGGAAGATAGAGATTTTGGGGAGACCAGTGCAACTACCCTTGGCAAGGCAGAGTCCCAGAGAGGAGAGAACCCAGAGAGCTGCAGAGGCCCACCTTCAGGATTGGCGGGTGTGTGTGAGGAAACTGCTCAAGACCGAGCAAAGATGAAAGAAAATAATGCCTTAAAGATGAAAGAAAATAATGCCTGGCACTCACATTGGTCTTCAAATAGCACCTGTGCCCATGTGACAAACTGGAAATCTCAGAGGACATCGGATGGCATATCAGTACTTGCCTGAGCATTGGAGAATAAGTACCCTGAGTGTAAATGAGGTTCTGGTTCCACCTAACAAACCTCAAAAGTAAGATCCAAGAGGATCAAGAAATCAGTTGCATCCCAGAACAAACCTCAAGAATATTTGCAGAAATACAAAAACACCCAGCATCCAATGAGATGAAATTCTTACTATCTGGCATCCAATCAAAGATTACCAGGCAGACAAAGAAACAGAAAAATATGTCCTATAATGAGGAGAAAAATCAATCAATCAAAACAGACCCAGAACCGATGCAGATGTTAGAATTAGCAGACAAAGAAATAAAAGTTACCATAACTGTATCCCATATGTTTTAAAAGTTGGGTAAAGATGTGGAAGATATAAAAAGGACAAATTAAAGTTTTAAAGATGAAAACTATAATGGCTGAAATGAAAAACACGCTGGATGGATTCACAGCAGGTTACACGTTGCAGAAGAAAATATTAGTGAACTTGAAGACACAGTAATAGAAGCTCTCCGAAATGAAACATAGAAGGGAAAAAATCATTTTTTCTTTTTGAGAAGAAGTTGGCCCAAGTGTCTTCCTTTTAACTTTTATTTTAGGTTCAGGGTACATGTGCAGGTTTGTGATACAGGTAAACTGTATATCACACGAGTATGGTGTACAGATAGTTTCATCACCCAGGTAATGAGCACAGTACCCAATAAGTAATTTCGTGACCCTCTCTCTCCTCTCACCCTTCACCCTCAAGCAGACCCTGGTGTCTCTGTTCTCCTCTTTGTGTTCATGTATCCTCATTGTTTCGCTGCCACTTCTAAGTGAGAACATGGTATTTGATTTTCTGTTCCTGCATGAGTTTACTTAGGATCATGGCCTCCAGCTCCATCAGTGTTGCTGCAAAGGACATTATTCCATTCTTTTTTATGGCTGCATAGTATTCTACGGTGTATGTTTTCTTTATCCAGCTTACCACTGTGGGGCATTTAGGTTGATCCACGTCTTTGCTATTGTGAATAATGCTGCGATAAACATACGCGTGCCTGTGTCTTTATCGTGTTTCTTTAAGTGAAAAGTGTATCAGTGAGATATGGAACAACTTCAAGTGGCCTAATATATGTGTAATTGAAGTCCCTGAAGGAGAGGAGAGAAGGTGGGATAGAAAATACATTTGAAGCAATAATAGTCAAAAAATTTTCCAAATTTGATGAAAACTATAAACTGATAGACCCAAGAAGCTCAATGAGCCTTAAAAATGAGGAAACTACGTGAAGAAAACCACACCGAAGGCAGGTCCTAATCAAATGGCTCAAAGCCAGTGAAGGACAGGACAATCTTAAAAGTGACCAGAGAAAAGTGGCATTTTGAACACAGGGGAAGAATGATAAGATGAGAACAGATTTCTCATCAGAAACAATATGGGCAAGAAGATGGTGGAGTAACCCATTTAAATTACAAAAATGAAAACGCCGTGAACCTAAAACTCTACACCTGTCTCCATTATCTTCCAAAAACAAAGGTCAAACAAAGTCTTTCCTTTTTCAGAGGAACTCAAGCTGAAAGCATTTTTCACCAGCAGACACACTACAAGAAATGTTCAAGAAAGTACCGTCAGAAGAAAAATGGCACCAAACGAATTCGGATCTACCCAGAGGAATAAAGAGTACCAGAAACAGTAACCATGTGAGTAAATATATTGATAGTTTTCTTATTATACAGAATGTCTTTAAAATAAAATTGACCGTTTAAACAAAAATAACTGCAGAGCATGAGGTTCCTAACATACGTATAAATAAAATGAATGGCAGCCTTAGCATCACGGCTGGGAGTGAAGAAGTGAAAGGATACTATTGTAAGGTTTTTATACTATACCTAACGTCATATATTACTTCAAGACAGACCGTCATAACTTAGAGGTGCATACTATAAACCCTAAGGTGATCATTGAAATAACAAAAGAAAGATTTATAGGGCCGGGCGCGGTGGCTCACGCCTGTAATCCCAGCACTTTGAGAGGCCGAGGCGGGCGGATCACGAGGTCAGGAGATCGAGACCATCTTGGCTAACACGGTGCAACCCCATCTCTGCTAAATATACAAATAATTAGCCGGGCGTGGTGGCAGGTGCCTGCAGTCCCAGTTACGCGGGAGGCTGAGGCAGGAGAATGGTGTGAACTCAGGAGGCAGAGCTTACAGTGAGCCGAGATAATGCCACTGCACTCCAGCCTGGGTGACAGAGCGAGACTCCATCTCAAAAAAAAAAAAAAAAAAAAAAGAAAAGAAAGAATTATAGATAATAAGCTATATGAGTGGATAAAATGGAATCATAGGAACTATTCAATTAATCTAAAAGAAGACTAAAAGGGAACAAAAACAGATGGGACAAATAGATGATAGGCTTAAGCTGAACCATATCAATCATCATATGAAATCTACATTGTCTAAATGCTTCAATTAAAAGGCAGATGTCAGCTTTGATGAAAAGCAAGTCTATGATGCTTACAAGAAACCCACTTTATATAGAAAGACAAAAAATATTAAATGTAAAAGGATGGAAAAAGATACACCATGCTAAGACTAATCAGCCATAAATCTGGAGCGGTTACTCATCAAAGTGAACTTCAAAGTCGACTTCAAAGCAAAGAATATCACCAGGGATAAAGAAATGAATGATCATTTCATAATGATAAAGGGATCAATTCATCAAGAGGCCATAACAATCCTAAATGTTCATGCGTCTTATTACAGAGCTTCAAAATACAAGAAGCAAAATCTGATAGAACCACAAGAAGAACTAGACAAATCTATCATTGTCAACAGAGATTCCAATATCATCAATAATTGATAGAACATATGGACAGAAAATCAATAATGATATAAAAGAGTTGATCAACACCTTATGCCAGGTCTGTCCACCCAGATCATGGAACCAGCTCCTCCTGGCTTGACACACAGCCACCAAAGACCTGTCGCCAGGACCCCCTGCAACCGGTTTCCATCACCCCCCAGCACACCAGGTATATTTCCACTCCTTTTTTCTTGTATAGGACATTTCTGCCTGCAGTGGCCTCCTGACAAGTCTCCACATTTCCAGGAATTCAAAGACCCAGTTTGTCCTCCCAACACTTAGTGGGCAATTAGTCTTCATTTTCAGATGTGCGACTGAGGTTCGGGAGCTGGCTCAGGCCACCCAGTTGCATGGCTGGGGCTGGCGTCCAAGCTCAGGGGCCTCTGCCTGTGTCTTGTACCCTAAGCCCTGGTGTCCCTGCTGTCCCCGGGTGCAACTGTTGAATTCCTTGTGAAAGGCAGGACTGATATTCAGGCCCTCCAACTGTGAGACCTGCTGGCCTCATACCCCTGGGGAAGGGCATTACCTCCCCACCTGCCTGACTTCTGGCCCTTCGTGGCGCCGTGGCAGGTGCCACATCAGCGTTTGCAAATGAGTGATGCTTTGGCTCTGAGCTGGTCTTGGACTCAATGTAAAATTAGAATTCCGTTTTATTCAGGGTTCTATGCCAGAACCATGACTATGCTGAACCTGGACCCCTGGGTGGCCTAGTGGGGTGCCCTGAAAAGCCCACCCCACCTTCCCAACTGGAGAGGTGGGGCCCCTGAACCAAACGGGCGCTTCCTCTGCTCTCTGCTGTGAGACATCAGAGTGCGTGGGGCCAGGGTGGCGGGCGCACATCTCTGGACCCATCTGAGGCATGTGAAGGTTTCCTCAGAGTGCGGAAGTGAGAGGGTCCCAGGCACAGCCCTGAGGGTGGAGAAGCGCCAGCTCAGCCATGCTCTGTCTTCCGAGAAGCCCCCTCCCATGGATTTGTGCCAATCTGCAGCCCCCTTCCCTCACATGGAAGTTTCTGGAGCTCCTCACTCTGCTCCGTTTAGCAAAACCACCCATCACTTCTCAAACAGAGCTGCCCTGGGTGGTCCCTGCACAGTGGAGGACTCAGTCTTCCTCCCTGGGCAGCCTCGTGGTGAGGCTGGGGCTACTGCTTCAATGTCCCCCAAGGGCCGGCCGTGTGGGCCCAGGGAAGGTGGAGCGACTCGGGCTCATTTGTCCTGGCAGGAAACCACATGGACCGGAAACACAGGCATGTTCTTCATCAGCCACGCGGGGCCTCCAGGGCCTGGCGGGATCTTACGTGCGCTTTTCCGCGTTCCCACCTGCTCTCTTCTACATAAACTCGCAGTGAGACAAACCATTTCCTAAAAGAAAGCAATCTGCTGACACATGACTGCAAAAAGAGAAAACACTCACTCTGCCTGAGAGAGAAAAGGGCAGACGGATTAAGTCTCTGGAATGTTCCATGCTACCTAAAGGAAGATTCAGGCTTCAACTGGCCCTGGCCACCCTTCAGCCAGGAGTGGCAGACCAGGCTCTGGAGTTGGGCAGGCCCATGTGCCTGACAAGAGGAGACTGGGCCCTGGAGACCAGGCCTCAGAGGGACAGTGGGGGTCTGCCTTAGAGACTGTGGGGTGACCACGCCCCAAGACCACCTCGGAGCTGGTGAGCAGGAAGGCAGGCCTCACGTCCAGGGCCTCCGGGCCTCTGGGCCTCTGGACATTCAGGGGTTCACTCTCAAGCCTGCCCCCAACTTAGTGCTGGGAACCCAGAGACACAGGGACAGAACCCAGGCCTGCTGGCCTCAGGAATTAGACCACACTCCGGGACCATGAGCCTCATGGGAGACCAAAGACGTGGAGGAACTTTCCATAGCCTACCGGGAGCTTCAAGACACTTCTATGCTGAGTGACTTCTCTGACAAACATCCTTCCTCTTTCTAAGTTGGAATTTTTCCTCTTAGCACCTGAACCTGCCCAGGTTTACAGGAATTGGGAGCAAAGTTGGGAACGGACTCCAGCCTCCGGGTGAGAAGCAGGCTGCAGGTGTGGCTCTCTGGGCGGCTGCAGAGAGGTGTGCACCCTGCAGAAAGGCTCGTTTGTATTCAGAGAGGGGTTCTGTGATCTTTAACGGTGACTTGAGTCAGCCAACAGCTCCCCTTCCCCACCACACTCGGGCTCCCCGCCCCGCTCTCTGGCCACTCCCCTCCTCATGAGCAGCTGCCTTCCTCAGGGCTTACTCGAGAGGCCCCAGGTAACTCCGGGTTGCCCAGCTTCAGTCACCTGCTGCATCCCTCTGTTGTTTCAGCATTTCCACTTGCACGGCCTCTCACTCTCGATGTGTCCGTGACTGCACTGCTCCAGGTCCACACGCCATCCAGCTACTCAGAACAGGAACTGGGAAGGCAGCTGAGCTCTCCTTCCTTCTCACGCCTACCTCCGGCCGGTGCCCCGTCCTGCCCATTTCCCCTCCAGACATCTCGAGTCCCACTGCCTCTCTCCACACCCAGCACACTTGCTCCCATCCAGCCTGTCCAATCTGGCCTCTGGGGGCCACTCAACTGCTGCCGATCCTCCTGCTACAGAGCTTGCTCCACACCCATGGCAACTGGGGTGACCCCCAAGACCCAACTGGGATTGCACCACTCCTGTGTTCAAGACCCTCCAACAGTGTCCCACCACGCTATGAGGATACAATGGTGTCCCACCACGCTGTGAGGATACAATGGTGTCCCACCACGCCGTGAGGATGGCTGCATTCTTTTCCTCCAACGGGAATTCTTAAGACCCAGCTCCCGCTCACTCCATCCCCTCCCTCTGGACTCCAACCCTGACTCAGTGCCTGGCTCTCCCTGGGCCACACTGCCGCCTCCCACACTGGGGTCTCCTCTGTAAGTTACTCTGCAGATGCCGCCCCGCAACCACCTGTCTCAGGAAGATCTCCCACCCCAGTGTTCCAGGTCCCAAGGCCTCAGGGCCCCTCACAACTTATTCCAACTGGTTACTTATTAACTGCCTACAGTCTCTTTTCACAAGGCGTGAACTCCACAAGGTCAGGGCTATTCTGTTTCCTCTGTCCCAGCACTGGCATTGTGCCCTGCCTGCCCTCAGCACTAATGAAGACTTACTGATCAAAAGGAATGAATTCCTGAAAAGTCTGGAGATGTCCAGTACCCTGCAATTTGGCTCATGTTTGTTCAAATCTCTTCCCCTATTTTTCTGTGCATTGGAATTCTTCTCACAGATTGCCTCCTCCAGGAAGTCTTCCAGGATGTGCCCTGGTCCTCTTTTGCTCTCTCAGGTCACTCTCCCTGCTCTTCTGTTGAGCCCTGGAACAGGAACTCATGGCTTTCCAGCTCCTACTGGAGATACAACACCTCGAGATGGGGAATCCAATGTCTGCTTCCCAGACGCTGGTGGCCAGAGGAGACCATGGCGGAGGTCCCTGCAGGCCTTCTGTGGGCTGTGGCCGATTTGGTTATTGAGTGGTCAAATTGTCTTGAGGAAACAGGGTGACGCTTGATTTCTTGAGAGCCACCGGAGTGTGTGCAGTCCACACCATGTGGAAACAGCCCAAGGGGCCCAGGCATGAGAGATCCATGACACAGAGGCAAGGCCTCGGGAAGGCAGGTGATATGGTTTGGCTGTGTCCCCATCAAAATCTCAACTTGAATTGTACCTCCTAGAATTCCCATGGGTGGTGGGAGGGACCCAGGGGGAGGTAATTGAACCATGGGGACTGGTCTTTCCTGTGCTATTCTCATGATAGTGAGTAAGTCTCACGAGATCTGATGGGTTTATCAGGGGTTTCTGCTTTTGCCTCTTCCTCATTTTCTCTTGCTGCTGCTGTGTAAGAAGTGCGTTTCGCCTCCCACCATGATTCTGAGGCCTCCCCAGCCATGTGGAACTCTTAAGTCCAATTGACCTCTTTTTCTTCCCAGTCTTGGATATATCTTTATCAGCAGTGTGAAAAAAGGACTAATACAGCAGGGAACCCCTGCAACATCTGGCCAGGCCGCCGCATCCGGGACAGAGTTTGGAGGGCGCATGGCTGTTCTGGGCATTTGCGTGTGAAGCGTTTCACCCAAGGGCTCTGCAGATGGCTTCTTGATTGGCTGTGATTTCTTCTGAAAACATTTATGATCTTTTGAAGTACTCATAAGTGTAAAGGGGCCTGGGGTGGGGACTCCCCTTTGGCGGTGGTTAGCAGTTTCTGCGACTGAAATTAGAATTTGGCAAGATAGCCATGGTGGGTGGAGCTGAAGGTCAGAGGTGAAATTCCTCTTATTCTGTAATGAGCATTAATGAAGTGATGGGGCCTGCGTTACTGGAGGAAATAGCGGACTTGGAGGCAGGGCCTCGGCCAGCAGAGGTTGAGTGACAAGCACTGTGTGCACGCAGGTGGCAGGAGCATGAGTCTCCTCCCTGGAACGAGGTGCGAGGTCATTCACCAGATTCACTTTCTCAGGAGATAGTAGGAGGCTTGTGGAAATCATGAAGCAAATGAATATTTTTAAAAGCATGTGAAAATCTCCTGCTTGCTGGCCCTCCTATAAAGAGATTACGTGCTAGGAGGATAACTTGAAGCAAAAACATCACAAAACGGCCTGGTTTCCACAGAGGGAAAGAGGTGCTGATGCCGGGTCGATGGCAGAGGGGAAGGACAGGAACAACTGAATGCCCCTCATGGCCGCCCTGGCCTGCTACCTGCAGCCCGTGTTCCCACCTGCTTCGCAGGGAGAGCCAGGTGGCTCCCTCGGAATGGGGACAGTGGACCGGGCAGCAAGGGTGGAGGAAGGGTGTGGATACAGCTTTCCGTGGCAGGAGGACATAAAAGATGAAAAAGCTTCAGCAACTTGTTCCCAGGCCAGAAACGCCACCTGTCATGTGTTGAATTGTGTCCCCCACCAAGTTCATATGTCGAAGTCCTAACCCCAGTATCTCAGGATGTGGCTTTATTTGGAAATAGGGCTTTGCAGATGTCATTGGTTGAGATGAGATCACACTGGAGGATGGTGGACCCTGGCCCCATGTGCCTGGTGTCCGTGTGAGAAGATGGTCCCATGGAGAAACATGCAGGTGGGAACCACAGGATGATGAAGGAGCCAAAGACCTCAACGAGCCCCAGATGCTTGGAAGGCCTGAACAGATTCTCCCTCATGGCCTCAGAAGGACTCACCGTGCAGATAGCTTGATCTTGGACTTGCGGCCTCCAGAACTGCAGGGCAATGCGTTTCTGTGTCGGCAACCCAGGCTGTGGCCACTTTCTTATAGCGGCCACAGGACTGACCCACCACCGGCAGACAGTGGTCTCTGTGTCCAAGACAGAGCTGCTCTCCCGGGTTTCCTGCATGGCGGGGAGGATGGGGCCAGGTACGGGCTGCCCAGGGTGTGAGAAGGGCCAGGAGAAGTGGCAGAAGTGGCCAACCCTTCTGGCTGGGGTCCCTCCCATCCTCAGGAGACAGGAGGAGCGGTGTGGTCCTGGAGGGGCCAACTCCCTGGAGGGAAGTTTCATCTCCTGAGCTGACGGGGTCAGCTTTCCGGACCCTTTTTTCGGACCCTCTAGTCCTTCCTGGCCATTGTATATGCCCCGAGGGTCCTGCACAAGCCAACAGTGCCCAAGAGTCAGCCGGAGACGGGGCCGCCATGACACACTCTCCCACCCCACGGATCTGCCTGGTGGACAGGTAGTGGCACTGTCCCCTTGACGGACAGGTCTTGGGCCTCCATGCCTATGAGGACCCTGTGAGAGGCTCCTCTTTCAGGGGAGGTGTGTGGCTCCCACATCAGCTTTCTCATCGAGGCTGAGGCTGGGGCCAGGCCACCCAAATTCCCACAGGGCACACATCTCATCCCTCAAGCCCTCTGTGGTCTAACGGGGGTCCTAGTCTATCTCTCCTGCCCCCACAATCCTCATCCCATCTCCACCTTCCCATCAAGCCCCCAACTCCTGTCCTTCTAGCCAGGTCTTTGCCAGCACCCACAAATCCATCTTTTACCCCAGCCCACAACACGCCCCCACCAGAGGCTCATCCTCCTCAGAGCATCACAGCGCCTGTCCTTCTCTCCCTGAGTCCTTCCCACCTGTTGCTAACTCTGCCTAAAGGTAGGTCTGAGTTCTTCCGCTGAACAGGAGCACCTTTAGGGCAGCAACCGTGCCCAGCTGTCTTTGTGTCAACCCCAGTTTTCCGCCCACTGAACGCTTCACAGGAGCGGGGCATTTCTGGATTTGGAATTCATCCTGAGACAGGACCTGCTATTGTCCCCAGTACCTGCTCCCCCAGTCCCCTCGGAGTTATACTGAGGGGGAGAGTGGAAGGGCTTTTTACTCGGAGAAGACCTCCTCCCTCTCACTCTGTTTATTTTGTGATTTAAAAACAATTTTCTGTTGAGAGCCCATTTGTTGCTGTGACCCCTCTGCTATTTAAACAGAGCCCCTGCCTCATCCCCCGACACCCTCAGGTTTCCAGCAGAACATTCCACATGGCTGCAACCTCCCCTGCCCAGCGAGGCTTTCGCACTCACTCCCCTCCGACACCCCTGTGGGCAGCTCATTTTTCACAGTGAGGACCTGGAACTCAGCACAGGCTCTGTGTGAGGCCAGGGGGACGGACGCGAAGCGCACTGAGCTGTCGCTCTCCTGCCCTTCCGGACCTCACACTTCTGCTGCCATGAGCTTTTTCTTGGCAGCACCTTCTCATTACGGATTCAGATGGAGCCTGAATCAGCTGCAACCCCTGAGCGTTCTCTCCCTGTGATGGGTGTTGCTCCTGAGCCTTGAGCACACACAACCCTGGGCAGTTGTTGCTTTTGTCTTTTAAGCACAGAGTAGAGCATTTCATAGGGATAAGTTGTAGGGTTTCAGCTTTACAATGACAAAAAAACTTAAATTAACGAAACAGTACAGTGGTTATTGCAGAGCAGAACTGTCCTTAATTAAAGGGAATCCTTCCCCTAAGGCTGATGCTATTCCAGGGTGCGGACAAACCACGTGTTGCTTGTCCAGTCATCTGTCAGGGAACTCTCGGGCTGCCTCCCCCTTTTGGCGATTATGAAGAATGCTGCTGCCAACAAGGATGTACAAATGCCCCTTTGAGTCCCTGCTTTCTGTTCCTTTGGGTATACACCAAGAAGTGGGGTTGCTGGACCATCTGGTAATTCTGTGTTTAATTTTTTGAGCTGCACCATTTCATCATCATCTTAATTATTGATTTATACCTCAGTCCACCATCATTCTGCTAGAATATTGTAATTACGCAATTCATGCAAACATTTGTAAGATGTGAGGTCTTTATGTCACCCGTTTTGATTTAATTGCTAACAAATTAATTTTTATAAATATTAATAGCCCAGCAGAAAGTAATTATTTATAAACATGGAGTACATGTCGATTTATACTTTATTCTTCCTAACTAGTTCTAATTCTAATATTTTAGTAAGACATGTTTCCAATTTTCTTTACCCCCAAACTAATTTTATAGCCATGTTTTTATATGTTGTTTTATTTACTATAAAATGTGATTTATCTTGATCACAATAAACATATCCTAATCGCTGTGATATTCTTACTTTCTAAACTTGATTCCATGTATAATTGTGAGATGCTTGTTTTTCAGAACTTTCTTCAAGTTGTTATCTGTAATCCCAAGGGTTCTTGGGATTTTGGGTAGCAAATAATTTAAAGTCAAATCCATAGAAATTAAACAGTAAGACAGATTTCTGCTTCCAGCCAAGGTGAAGTAAGAGGGACTTTATTTATTCCTTTGCATGAAATAAAATATCAGACAAAATATGTGGGAAAAAAATGGCTTTCGAAACATTTAACATCAGGCAACAAAGGATAGGGACCCCTGAGAGATGGGAAATCAATGAATCAGGCCACATAACTGCCTTAGGTTACGGCCTGGAGAGAATTTGCAGGCTGTGCTGCAGGGTAGGAAGCCCAGGAGGGGCCCAGTGGTCTCTCTGAATTGAGGAGATGGGGCTGAGAGCCTGAGAAGGCCAAGGTGTTAGCCTGTGTGGGGCAGGTTCTGTGGAGGAGAAAGTTTTGGAAGAGAGAGAGCGCACATGCCCTGGGGATCTGTACTGGGTCCCCCTTAAAACCTACTTATGCCTAGTGTTCCGTTATTGGAACGCTAAACATGTGGGAGTTATTTATAGCCTACTCCTCAAGGTCATCACCAAGGTCTGATTGCAAAAATTCAAAAAATTGCAACCTCAGGCATGAATGGATTAAGTCTTTCACTAATCAGCATATGCATGAGAGGGCAGGTTTAGAGAAACTATTATCTGAAAAGTTTGGAGAAGAGCAACAACACCAACAAAAATATGTGGTGCTCCTACAGAGCCAGAAACAGTTCCTATTACTAGCAGCCAAAGTGGGGGAAAAAAAAAATCAAAGTTCATGGGGAATCAGAGGGAGTCCTCAGAAAGGGTATGTCTCCAAAGTGGGGTAAAATTAGCCTCCAGCTAAACATTGATCTGGTCCTGCCTACCAAAGCTCAAACATCAGATCCAAATGGAGCGATCTGCTTCCAAATAAATTACCTGTATGTCATAAAAAAATAACATTTACAGAAATACACAAGGTAAAATGTACAATGTGTGGCATCCAATCAAAAATGACCAAGCAGGTAAAGAAGCAGGAAAACATGACCCATAATAAGGAGAAAAATCAACCAATCAAAACCAGCTCAGAAATAACACAGGCTGCCAGGCATGGTGGCTCACGTCTGTAATCCAAGCACTGTGGGATACCAAGGCAGGTGGATCACTTGAGGTCAGGAGTTCGAGGCCAGCCTGGCCAAATGGTGAAACCCTTGACCTTGAAAGCCACTGCCTCACCCCTCACCTGGTCCAGTCGCAGATGCATGTGTTGGAGAAACATGCATGACATGCATCCGTCCCTCTCTGTGTGTCCTCCCTGCCCCAGTCAAGTAGGCAAGCACTACATCACACAAATATACAGGAAAATAGGAAAATCCCCTGAGATAGAAAAACACTAAGCCCTTGAGCGTATGTCCCCTGCACAGTGAAGGTAAAACTAACTTCTAGTCAGACAGAAGTTTATTTAAAAGTATGCCCTGGTAGGCTGGTTGCAATGGCTCTCACCTGTAATCCCAGCACTTTGGGAGGCTGAAGTGGGAGGAAAACTTGAGTCCAGGAGTTTGAGACAAGCCTGGGCAACACAGTGAGACCCCCATCTCTGCAAATTTTTTTTCAAATTAGCCCAGCATAGCCGCGAGCACCCGTAGTCCCAGCTACTTGGGAGGCTGAGGCGGGAGGATCCCTCGAGCCAGGGAGGCCAAGGTTGCAGTGAGCTATGATTGCACCACTGCACTGCAGCCTGGGTGACAGAGTGAGACTGTCTCAAAAAACAAGCAAACAAAAAACCCAAAAGTATACCATGACTTGGGAATGTAATGAGAACTTGAATTTCTCAATCTTTTCAACTTCCGTAAAATAAAGTTTTATTACCTATCATAGGACTGCTATGAGGATGTGCAAATCAAAAAGCACTAGTGAAATTATGTTTCAAATATTAAAGAACTATACAAATGTAAAGAAAAGATATTGTACTGTGAGTTTATGGAAGTGAGGGCAAGAGAGGAAAGGAAAAGGAAAATGAAGAAGAGGAGTAAACGCACCGAGGCAGAATTGTGCCTCCCAAAAACCTCACTGATTTCTCTCCACCATCTGCTGCCGGGGGTGTGGGGCCCACAAACCGCTCAGAGCACTCAAGAGAGGACAGAGGGTCTGACAGCTGCTGTTCTACAGCCGAATCTCGTTTCTTCAAAGTTTCTTTAATCCCATTTTATCCAGGGGAGGCGGGTGGTCAGATCTGCATGATGAAGGGATTTGGAGGAGAAATGGAATAAGATTTAACCAAACAGAGCAAAGATAAATGGCTTCATTTAAATGGATTTCCATGGTGCCTTAAGAAGTCAACTGAACCCCCCTTTGAGCAACGCTGGCACGAAGGATTTAAAGCACTAATTTAATCTCCATGCACACTGACCACAAACAATGATCAGCTAATATCTAGCTAGGAAGAGATATCGCTTCCCATTTTTGTTGTTCTGAAAACCATTTATTCACAAAATCATTAGGTACAGGCAGCTGGGAACTTAGAAAGTAGAATGACTTGGCTGGGCACGGTGGCTCACGCCTATAATCCCTGCACTTTGGGAGACTGAGGAGGGTAGATTGCTTGAGCCCAGGAGTTCGAGACCAGCCTGGGCAACATAGCAAGAATCCATCTCTACAAAAAAAAAGAAATAAAAAATGAAAAAAGAGTTGTGACACGTGCCTGTAATTCCAGCACTTTGGGAGGCTGAGGCAGGAGGCTCTGTTGAGTTCAGGAGCTCAAGGCAGCACTGAGCTATGATCATGCCACTGCACTCCATCCTGGGGCAACAAAGCGAGACCCTGTCTCTAAGAAAAAAAGAAAGAAAATAACGACTTATATTACAAACTGCCTCAACTTATCCACACATTCTTCCATGCTTCTCTAGCTACTATTCTCTATTCAACAACCTCAACAACCAATTAACTCATGTACATTGTTGCTTTTCTTAAAGTAAGTTCTTATCTCATTGCTCTTAAGAGATCCCCCAAACCTCTGAACCTTTGCTTTCTTTTTTCCTTCTCTCTCCTTTTTAAATCAAAGTCATTTAATGAATTGATTATGATTCTAACTGACTCCATATAATAATTTCCAAATAATTTCTCTTGTGATTACACAGCTCAAAGTTTTCAATGATGTCTTAGCACATTTTGGGTGGATGAGTATAATTTATATTAGAAGATTTGGGCATTAAGGCTAATGAAAATGCCAAAAAGAAAACCTCAAGACCATTTACCCTGAGAAAATACTGTTAATCTTGTGTTCTAATTATAAAGACTTCTTATATCTCAATTTCTAAAGCCCATTTAAAAGGCAAAGATAAATACTAGATATTTTTCATAGCCCTCAAATTAATGACATAATTATTTCTTAATAATTTATAAAATATGTTGATTTGTGCTTTCATTTTATACAAGTTATTGGTACACCAATTCATGGGATATTACTTTGAAATAAACTTTAAATTGTTTTCCATTGTTGAAATGGCTAAGTTTCCACATTTCCTTTCATTTACATGACTTTGGCTGGCATTTAGGAACCAGTATCTGCACCATGATCAATCCTGAAATACTGATGCTCTTACTGCTTGTATTTCAGATGTCGTTCTTCTGACACTTGCAGTCGTTTTTTACATTCATCTGTGCATGATCTGGGACCAGAGCATGACAACCAGATGAGGATGTCACCGAGTCAGGTGATGTAAGCAGGTGCCAGGCAGAGTGTTGATTTTAGAGAGCCGTTTTCACAGGGGAAGGTCGGGGCCAGCGTCTCAGCCCCTGGGAAGCAGAGCTGGTACTGAGCATGCTCTTCCTCTCCCTGACGCTGGCTGCTCGCCCTCTGCACCCCGTGAGGGAGAGAGCGCCAAGCTTCTGATGGTGTTGACTGCCATCTGCTAAGGGACCCGCGGGAGCTGTCCTCTTCAGCACTACTCTCTAGCGGCAAGACTTGGGCACTCAGACCTGAGCATGCAACTGGATTTTCAGAAAAGATATGCTGACAAGGTTTGTGGGCCAGGACCGCCTGATCCACCGCAGAAGGGTAGTCAGAGAGAACGCTGTCCCCGTGATATGGCCACTCTGTGGCATTTGGGTCCACCTGCCCTTAGAAATCATAATCAAGTAAGTGGGCTTGCTCAAAATGATCGGTGGGATCATCCATAATTTATACTGACTTGAAAGTGAAGAGCCAAAACTGGTACCTTGCCACTTTAATGACCCCCAAGAGCACTGTTCTGACCATCGATCCAACGCCTACCTTGTTGGAGAGACTGTCGTTGTGGTTTGGCCATCAGCAGGACTGTATCTCACAGAGCCTCCCATAAAATCAAGGGACACACAGGCTTAAATAGTTTAGGGCTGTCCAGCAGCAGGGGGCTCACTGTTACACTGAGGCATTCACATTTAACTAGGACACAGGTTTCTTATTTTATTAACGATGACCCACAATGAAGGGAGGCAGACAGAATGAAAGTTCTGAGTTTGAATCAACCTTCCACTGAAAGACTTACTGAGGTCATTCTAATCCCCTTCTTCAGGCTTAATCTCCAGTTAAAACTCACAGAAGGAACTTCATGAAGATGTTTATAGACTTAAGTGTTTGATTAGGGAAAGAGGGAAAGGAGGAAGAATAATTTACCATTCCTAATACAACGGAATGATAATAAATACAATTTGCTGTAGACTAAGAAACAGTGTGAAAGTAACAAACTGTCAAAACCATATAAAGGGTAGTTAGACTTTTTCCTTATTCTGTTCCCCTTGGCAACAAGATTACAGCTATGAAAAAAAAACAATAAATTGGGTGCCTACTATATACAATATCTAGGAACACCCAATTCCTATCCACATGCAGCCTGCAGCCTGTTGAGGAAGCACAAGAAATGCTATAATGCAGAATAAAGTATAGATTCCAACAAGTTCTCTGAATCATTACCTATATTTGAGGGTGGTTTGGATCCTAAAACAAGGTCTTTTGATTCTCCATCCACATCTCCACTGCCCTCTCTCCTACAACTTGGTCTTCATGTCAAAAAATAAAACTGAAAAATTCATAGTATTTCAAGAAGTATCGATGTAGTTCCCCTTCAACCACATACGTTACTAATACTCTGAGACCCTTCAAACACTTACACTGTTTTGTAACTGATGGTAGAGGGTTTCTCAAATCCTTTCCCCAAACTGTGCTCAGAATAACCCTATAACGACAACACTCACTTCACATTTGAGGAGATGGAGGCCTCCTCTATGAAGTTGCCTCATGCCTTACCCAGAGTCACATGGTGGTCGGCAGGTGCACACATACACACACATTCACACCCACATACACATACACACACCCCCACACACACTCATATGTGCACACACACACTCTCACACTCATCCCGTATACACACTCACACACACAAACTCACACACAAACTTACACACATGCACACTCACACACACACTCACTCACAGTGTACAGCTTTGGCCCCAGTCTTTTCTCAACACAACCCGGGTGATTCTTTCAAAACTTGAGTCTGATCACGTCACTTCTCTGTTAAAAACCACCTGACGCAAAAGTAAAAACCAAGGTCATTCCAACGACCTTCCAGGTGCTGACTGCTGGTTCCCCAGGACCCTCTGAGGTCATCGCCTGCCAGTCCTGGACTCATTCCCTTTGGTGCAGCCACATGGGCCTTCTTCCTGGTCCCAAACCCCCCAGCATCACTCTGGGCTCAGAGCCCTTCGCCTCCTATTCTTTCTGAAATGCCTGCTTCTCACACTCTTCAAGCTTTTGCCCAATGACTGCACGGTCCTCCTCATAATCCTATGGAAAGGACCCCTTGGAAAAACGTGACACTTCTTGTTTTTACCCACAGTATATGTCACCTAATAAAATATGGAACTTACTTATTTTGTTTTCTGTTTATCTACCCTGTCTATAATATAAACTCTGTGAGGACAGAGATTTGTATTGTGTACACACACACACACACACACACACACCCCTAGAATCTTCAGCGGTGAAACTTGGCAATAATGTGCATCAATAAACATTTGTTGAGTGAATGAATGAGTGAAAGGACACAATTTGTAAAGAAAAGCAAGACCATGTTGTATACAAAGTTGCATATCCACCTGTAATCCCAGCACTTTGGGATCACTTGAGGCCAGGACTTCAAGACCAGCCTGGGCAACATAGTGAGACCCCATATCTACAAAAAAAATTTTTTTTTAAATTAGCCCAGCATAGTGGCATATGCCTGTGGTCCCAGCTACTTGGGAAGCTAAGGCAGGAGGATTTTTTGAGCCGAGGAGTTTGAGGCTGCAGTGAACCATGTTCATGCCAGTGCACTCTAGCCTTGGTGACAGAGTGAGACCCTATGTCAAAAGAAGTAATAAAAAAGTTATATATTTTTCTATTTTTATGTATTACCATATCACGAAAATTTTCTCATGTCATTAAATATTATTCGAAAATAAAATTTTCGATGTCTGTATCTGTTTCATCATCTAGATGTACATGATCTATTTAACCATTTTCCTATATTGGGGAATTTGGATTGCTTTACACTTATAAGTGACTCTGCAAACAATATCCAAGAGTTTACTTCCTATGTATCTGTCTAGTGTTTAATATGTGCTAAGCTTGGTATTGAGGTTACAAGGAGCAGCTGGAATCCAGTCCTTATTATGAAGCTCTCAAGCAGGTAGGAAAAAGAGGAAAGGCCGGGTGCAGTGGCTTATGCCTGTAATCCCAGCACTTTGAGAGACTAAGGCAGGTGGATCACTTGAGGCCAGGAGTTTGAGACCAGCCTGGCCAATATGGTGAAACCCCATCTCTACTAAAAATACGAAAATTAGCTGGGCATGGTGGCAGGCACTTGTAATATCAGCTACTCGGGAGGCTAAGGCAGGAGAATTACTGGAACCTGGGAGGTGGAGCTTGCAGTGAGCCAAGATCATGCCACCGTACTCCAGCCTGGGTGACAACAGCAAGACTCTGTCTCATAAAAAAAAAAAGAGAGAGAGAGAGAAAAGGAAGGAAGGAAGGAAGGAAGGAAGGAAGGAAGGAAGGAAGGAAGGAAGGAAGGAAGGAAGGAAGGAAGGGAATTTAAGTGTGGTCAATAGAAAAGAATGGTGTTAGAAATGGTTATTAATAGATTTATTATGCCACAGGTCACTGAACTCTGTTAATTGCTAGTTTTTCCTTTACTCCTGAGATTGAATCTCTTCTATTTATCTAGGCTCAAGTTCACCAATCTTTATTCTGCCAAGGCAAGTCTGCTATTAAGCCCATCCAGTGAAATTTTCATTTCAGATATTGTATTTTCAGTTCCTAAAGTTATGTTGTTTATATACTGTCTTATAAATTAGACCTAACCTAGGTACTGCTCTAACAAAAACCTGACTATAATATATGGCTGATTTGCCAAGGAATAACTTGTCTGGTGCCAGTCCCGTCCTTGTTATAATTAGCATAAGTGAGAGAGGAGACAAGTCATAACAAGTTGGTTGGACAGATGCTCTCCACTGTTCACTGAATAATAAAAAAGGGCAGAATGGGAAGATGAAGATAAATAAAAAGGCAAAATGCTTTGTTGCTGCTGTTGTATGGAACTGTTGTATTTTGCAGATTATATCCATATCATCTCTTTTATGCTTTATAATACGCAAAGTAGGCCAATATAATAATGAAGTCTAGCTGACTCGTGGGATTGTACTAAAGCTGATAAATGGGTTTGTAATCTATGAATCAAATGAAAGTTATTGGCTGGTAAATTTGCACAGCTCAGTTGATGCAACAATACAACTTTCATCAAATACATTTCAATCAGGTGCAGGAATCCCATCCTGGGACTGATCTGAGAATGGACCTAGAACGCTGATGCTCCTTGTTATAATGATGCTAAATGAATGTATCAAAAATAAGTTATGATATTTTACATATGTTATGATAAATAATATACCTAGGTAAGAGAATACATTGATAATTAGCTTGCACTCTGGGTGTTCAATACAAATATTTCTAGAAACTACAATGGAAATGCAAAGCATGGTTAGAAGATATAAAATATATAGAAAGCCGCTCCTGAAAAGCAAGCAAAGAGTATGTTATTGCCAGTAAAACAGTAACTTAAGAATAATATTAAATCACTCACTATTCTTTTCAGTCGTACTCTGAGCTTCCTATTCAAAACTATGTTTTCTAATTCAAAAAGTTATTGCTTATTCTTGAAACGATAATCAAGACCCCATGCTGAAGGCTTCAGCCCTCACTCCAAGAACATCAGGATTGACTCAGTAAGAACTTTTTACCCCCAGCCAACACAGAATGATGCATTTTCACTGTGTTCCCCACATGCTCACAATACTACCCAGTGCTCACTGGCAATGAAGGAGGAATCTCGGTAGCCAAAGATCTCGTAGTTCTAGGTTAGACTATTGCAGTATTGGTGAAGCAGGTCCCCGTGGGCCACAGAGTGTCTCCTTCCAGATGACTCTGCACAGAACCACCTCAACAGCTTTGGCCCCAGTCCATGTGGATCTCAAGCTTCTTAAATGGTGTCTGTGTCTTTATTAAGATAAAACTGAAAGAACATGGGTGGTTTTTAAGGCATGGAAAGGAAGACTCTTACGCTATTTCCAAGGGGCTAACAAGAATTGGCCTTCAAATCTTCCCCAAAGAATGAAAATGCCTTTGAGGATATAAATGGATTAGAATTCCTCAAAAAAAGAAAAGACTGGTGAGAGTGACATTTCCTTTTTCTATTGTTTGAAGAAGAGAATGTGTTTCTTTTTATCCTAATATAAGAGTTAATGCAACAGTATAATAAAAAGCAGAGGTGGAATTTCTCCTATAAGGGAATTTCAAAGGGAGGCAATCTGCTTTTGAAAAGTCGGGATGACTTCTAAGTGGAGGCTGCTCGAGACGCAGTGCAAGCTGGTGTTTAAACACACCCCACACAAGCAATTCACCTGACAGCTGAGTGATGTGTCCAAATGCAAACGGATGGGATGGATCTTCGAGGTTACTTTTGTCAGTATGAGAACTACGAGAAAAATTCACCTTTGAGAGTCTTAGTTTTGCTGTTTGAAAAAGAACTTGGCCAGTTCAGCCCTCCGTTTCTATTTTCAGGGCTACGTAAATTAATTCCAGTCTTTTTCAGAGGTGAAGGAAATTTCTCTAATAAAAAGTCATTGATGTTTTCACATTTTTCATCATCTTTTTAAAAACTGTACTGCAACATTTTATGAAGGCTAATTTAGTGGAATGTCATGTTATTTATTTTACAGTGTGGATCTGAGGATAGACTAGCCTGCCTTTTTTGATAATGAAAAGCAGAGTTTTAAACATTGAAAAAATAAGGGAAAGGCAAAATGCTATGGAATGTTAGTGTTATGGTGAATAGATGTAATTATTTTTAAAAAGAAAATACAATAATCAGGGTTTCTCAAACTTGAAGAATATATGCATCTATTAAAGGAAAAACCATTTTTGTGGACACCCAGCACTGTCTTACATTATTTTATTATATTTTACATTACTTTACGTATGTTTACATTACTTTTATTATATTTTAATGTCATTTGAATATGCATATATGTAAACCAAAGTGTTGGCCTTTTACAATAACTCGTATGCAGCAAAATGAAAAGAAATATACATAATAGGAACAGATACAATGGAAACCATGAGTCCATGTTGACAGCATCAATTGAATGCAAAGGATGATATGATTTTGCTGAGTTCCATCTGTATCTTCCAAAGAGAATGTGGCACCTAAGCGACTTGCTGCCTGTTCCTGTGAGCTCTGCACACCCATGGTGCTTTGGGAAAGGCTGCTTCTCTCATGACTATTTCCTTGTTGAGCCACGGACACCTCAGGTTTCCACCCGGTGTAAATGCATTGCTTATTTGTAGTCGGCTTTTGTTCTTCTTCTTTCACCTCGGGCAATTAAATAAGGACTCCCCCTGACCGTGAATACTAAGGCAAACATGGGACTGACATGACGTCACTCTGTTGGTGATCAGTTGGCCTTCTAGTTGGTCCAGAACACAAAGACAAAATTCAGCTAGACAGTACTTCTGTAGGCCCCAGCTTGATCAACAATGATGTAGTTGCTGGACCCTGCTCTGGGAAGAAATCATTGAAACGTGCAATGGTTGTGAAATCAGGTTTTTATTTTTTGCCTCAGTTCTGCCTTTTATGCAGCAAGTCCTCCCCATTTGCCACCCAGAAAACTGCTAGTCACCCTCCAGGACCCCACACAATGTCGCTGTTTCTGCAGTCTATGTCAATGCAGGCACGCAAACCACACCCATATGAGGCTGATCATTTCCTACTTCGGGCTTGCAAAGCCCTTTGCACCAGCCCCTAGGGAGCATTTCTCACTACTGACTGCTTTGCCCCATATCCATCTCCTCCCGCCTTTCAGTCTGTGAGCTTGAGCTCTTCATAAACTCAAGAACAAGAAACGCTGTTTTTCCATATTCAACTCACTAGAGCCCAGAGTTAGCAGGCCCTCCGTAAACGCAGAAGGAATAAACTTGCAAAAAACGTTTGTAAAATGTGAAAAGCAACGAGCAAATAAATCAAAATGCAATGGAATAAGAATCTGTGTTATGGACATATGTGGTCCCTCATCAGGACCACCACCACCCACCGCCCACCCCACCCACCGCCAACACATACCTCACTTCTACAGACCCAGAAGATGTGGTCTATAACCACGCATAGAGTGTGGGAATGTTTTCTTTTGTTTCAATGGGCATTGCAGCGTGGGCCACTGCAGGCATGCACTTCACTGTCAGGCAGAGATTAACTCTGTGTGTCTTCACCGAATCTGCTTATAAACTGTAGCTGAGAGCAGAAAGCCTTGGAGCTGTTTTGCCCCAGGCCTGGGGTAGAAATGGGATATGGTCGTTTTCTGGGAGATTGGGCAGTAGGAGCCTGTGAGTAACTGCTCTTAGAGAGCAGAGGGTACACCTGCCCCTGGGAATGCCAGGAGGCAGCCTGCTGAACCTCCCGACCTGGGGGCCCTGAAAGGAAACAGGGGAGTGGGACAAATGGCTCCCAGGCCCTAGGGTAGATTAAAGTCTGCGCAGAGTCCCACCTGTGAGCTATAAAAAAAAAAAACAAGAAGGCAGAAGGCAACATGGGAGAATTTTCCATTTCAGAGATTTTGATAGGTATTTGTTGACTGAGTGTGTGACAAAGGGAAGAACCCTCTAAGCAGGATAATGGTGAGAGAGGGTTCAAGAACAGCAGTTTGCAAGCAGCCCGAACAGCCAGTCTAAACTGGAGCCAAAGGTTGCCTCTAGTCCATCAATGGAAGTGATGGTTTAAGAGTTGGTCTAGGGCCAGGCGCGGTGGCTCACGCCTGGAATCCCAGCACTTTGGGAGGCTGAGGCGGGTGGATCACGATGTCGGGAGTTTGAGACCAGCCTGGCCAACATGGTGAAACCTCATCTCTACTAAAAATACAAAAATTAGCTGGGCACGGTGGTGGGCACCTGTTATCTTACCTACTTGGGAGGCTGAGGCAGGAGAATCGTGTGAACCCAGAAGGCGGGGGTTGCAGTGAGCCATGAGCCAAGATTGCGTGATTGCACTCTAGCCTGGGCAACAGGGTGAGACTCTGTCTCAAAAAAGAAAGAGTCAGTCTATGGGGCCGGGCGCAGTGGCTCATCCCAGCACTTTGGGAGGCTGAGGCGGGTGGATCATCTGAGGTCAAGAGTTCAAGACCAGCCTGGCCAACATGGTGAAACCCTTTCTCTACTAAAAATACAAAAAAAATAGCCAGGTATGGTGGCACACGTCTGTAATCCCAGCTATTCAGGAGGCTGACGCAGGAGAATCACTTGAACCTGGGAGGTGGAGGTTGCAGTGAGCCGAGATCACACCATTGCACTTTAGCCTAGGTGACAGAGCGAGACTATGCCTCAAAAATAAAAATAAAAAGAGTCAGTCTATCAGTGACACACAGCTGACCCTTGAACAACATGGGTTTGAACTGCATGGGTCCACATATATGCAGATTTTTTTCAATAAATATATTGGAAACATTTTTGGAGATTTTCCACAATTTGAAAAAACACAGGTGAACTGCGTAGCCTAGAAAGAGTGAAAAAATTAAGAAAAAAGTGTCATGAATGCATAAAATATATGTAAATACTAGTCTGTTTTATCATTTACTACCATAAAATATATACAAACCTACTATAAAAAGTTAAAACTTATCAAAATTTATGCACTCAAACACTGACAAACTAAAGTACATACTCCACTACTGGAATGATTCTGTAACCACCTCTTGTTGACCTTGGTGAGTTCAAGTATTGAATCTGCGGAAAACCAGTGTGACCCTAGCCACCTCCACCTGAGCAGTTCATCTTTCCAGTAAATTGAGTATTGCAGTAAAAAATGATCTCTTGCAGTTCCCCTGTACTTTTCATTGTGTTTAGTGCAACACCATAAATCTTGTTTTCTGTTTGTTTGGTTGGTTGGTTTTTTTGTTTTTGTTTTTGTTTTTGTTTTGAGATGGAGTTTCACTCTTGTTGCCCAGGCTGGAGTGCAATGACATGATCTCGACTCACTGCAACCTCCGCCTCCTGGATTCAAGCAATTCTCCTGCCTCAGCCTCCCAAGTAGCTGGGACTACAGGCGCACCACCACATCTGGCTAATTTTGTATTTTTGGTAGAGATGGAGTTTCACCATGTTGGCCAGGCCAAGTCAATTTTTGAGTCAATTTCTTGGTGGCCACTTTTTGGAAATGCCCCACGTGTTCTTGAAAGAATGAGTATTCTCCAGTTTTGGGGTGCGGTATTTCATGTATGCCTTTTGGGCCCAGATTTTAAATTATGTTGTTTAAATCTGACATACCCTTGCTGGGTGGTATCTTCTTGATGCATTGATTACTAGGAGTGGTGTGTTAACATACTCAATAGGTCGGTGTTTTGTCCATTTCTCTCACTGGTTTTTAATAATTTATTATAATGGAACAACAAATTTAAATTTGTACCTGCTTGTCCATTTTTATTTTATACATTTTGAAGCTATGTTAGCAGGTTACAAAAGACTTTTAAAATTATCACATTTTCCTGGTAAATTGACCATTTGTCAATGCACGGTGACCCTCTTTATTTCTAGGAATGCTTTGTGCCTTAGGCTGTATTTCATCTGATATTAATATAGTTGTAACAGCTTTCCTTTGAGTATTTGCCCTTTTCCATCCCTTTATTTTCAAACTTTAACTTAATTTAAAAAAATAATATTACTACCTTTCTAAAAACAAAAGGACTTTAGAAGGCTTTAACTGTGATAATCACTTCTCAGTTTACATGCCATTGCTTTCTTAGTTTCTGTCTATTCTGATTTCATTTTATCCCACAAATGATACATTATCATTACTGGGTTTTAAATCAATGTTTAGATTTACCCACATGCTTATTACTGTTGTGCTCATCATTTCTTCTTGAATTCAGATCTTTCTTCTGAAACTATTCTTCCTTCACTCTTTTAGAAGGGTGTGTCAAAAGCACATCTTCAAAAGAGTGTGTCAGCTGTAAATTCCATTTTTGTTTGTCTGAGGAATCTTTATTTCTTGGAGAATAGATATTCTGGGCATAAAATTTTAGATTAAGAATGATTTCTCACAATATCTTGAAGATATTATTTTACCATCTTTTGGCTTTTATGTTGTTGAAATGTCGTCTATGAAACTGTTCACCTTTAGGTAACCTGTTTTTTCTCTCCATTCTTAGATTTCCTATTATCTTTGGTATCCCTCAAGGCACTATGACGCTTGTAGAGTGTTTATCATTATTATTATTCTGCTTGGTGTTCACTAGTTTCTTAATCTGAATATTGTAGTCTTTCAATAATAATAGAAAATTCTCTTCAATTATCTCTTCAGATATTTCCTCTCTCACAGTCTGTCCATCTCCATCTCTTTATCTCTTTCATGTTTTCCATCTCCTTTATATTTTATATTTTACCTAAATTATTCAGATCCGTCTTCTAATCTAGTCTCTCTTTAGCTTTATGTGTGTTGTCAGATCTGCCTTCAAATTTAATGAGTCTCTCTTCAGTTGTATTTAATCTGTTGTTTACTTCATCTATTGAGTTTCTGATTTTAGTCATTATATTTTTCATATTTAATACTTTTATTGGTTCTGTTTTGTACCTGCTTGTTTATTTCCTTGATAATTCCTTACCATCACACTTTCAAAATCTTCTTTTACTTCTTGAAACACATAAAAGAGATTTATTTTGTATTCTAGCATCTGATTTGGTTTTTCTGAATCGCATTATATGTTTTGTAGTTTCTGTTGACTCTTGCTCATGGTGGCTTATTTCCTTGTGTGGATTGTGTTGTATGATAGTTAACTTATGTTCCATAGAACTTCATCTGTTAAAGCCTGAGTTTAAAGTTTATTTGTCCAAATTTGCCTGGAGATTTGACTCACCTGAGACTTTATTTAAACTAAATTTTAAGTTCTTCATCCCCACATAAGTAGTATGAATTCCAGTCCCAGGCTCCTGTGAGTATGAGATTTAAGAATTCTTTGGAGATACTCTTTGTTTGTTCAGGTCAATCTAGAGCCAGACCATCTCTTTCAGCAGGGCGTGTTTTTCCCCCAACCCACTGCAAGTTGTACTTTTTGAAGTATCACATTTTAAGGATTGTGGCCTAATTTGAGATTCTCCAATTTGACTTGCTACTTGGCTCAGGTGCCTAGGTTTGTGCTCTGTTCCCAAGCAAGTAGACTATTAAATCTATGATCTAGGCCACCAGGGATGGTCAGATGTCCCCGGCACAGGGCCGTTTTCAGCTGCTGGACCACCTCTCCCGATTCATGCTTCCTTGTTTCAGGATCAGACAATTTCCCATACTTCCCCACTAGCCCAGCCATGCATAGGAGATGTTTTCTTTCTATACTGTGTCCATTGCTTTAGGTGTTCTCCAGTGGAAATTTCTCCAAACATGATAAGGAGTAGAAGAATCACTGCTTCCATGTTTTGGTATTTCTAAAATTTTGCTTCTAGGTGTGATATTGGCAGTGTAGTTCATTTTTCCCTTTCTGAGCATGTCTCCTTCCCTGGTTTCTGTGACCATATTCTTTTCTCTCATTTTTCCATCTTTTCAAGAAAGAGTCTGCTGTTCCTTCACCTTGTCAACCAAGATCAGGATCTGGGAGTCATTCTTGACTTTTTCTTGCCCCTCACACACATTTGGAGTAGAACTCGTATTGGTCTTTCTTCCTTGCCTGCCTGTCCCCACTCTTCCTCTGTCTCTGCTATTCCACAACCTCGTGCCCTGTTGCATGAATGGATTCAAAATCCTCCTAACCACGCCCCCTGCCTTCTGGTTGTGTCCTTCAGCTCATTACTTTCCTTCTGTTTCCAGAGGAATTGTTTGATGCCCTCCTCATTCTTGCCAGCATCTTGTCTCTTGCAGACAGGGACCTCTACATATTGCCTGAACACCAGGCTGTAAGAGAATGGCTGCCCGCTGTCTGCAAAAGGATGAATCCCTGCCTCTTGCTGAATCCATACTGATGGCAGCGGCAGGGCTGGAGCCAAACTTGCTTGCTGATGCCAGTGTCTGTGCTTGGTCTAGCACATCCTACTGTTGTAACAGGTGTTGATTAAACTGCCAGCAAAACTTGGCTACATGCTTAACAAATTCCTTCAAAATGTAATCAGTATTTACAAAGGATATGAATTATCATGAAAATGTTAACTCTTTAAAATCCTTCTCTTGACAACATTTAATTTTAATTGGAGGTGCTGTCAATTCATGGTATCTATTCAACTTCTTTAATTTTTATAGCTTATACCATTGAAGCTGGGAGATTCCGCTTAGGGACTTCCCCAAACCTCAACCCAAAACTCCACACTGAAGATACTCATCAGATGTTTGTTAATAAAAGAATGATAAGATAAAACCATAAATGAATAAAATAAATTCTTCTCAATTTTGTGATTAAATAAGTGGGTGCACAATTGTCAAGTTTAAGGTTATGGAGAAATAAGCCAGCATGTGGCCTGAAGGACTCTGGTCATCACCATCAGTGAGATGAAGGGCATGAATCAGTAAAGGGTCAGTGGTACCCAGCAGACTGAAGTTGGCCAGCTATAAACCTCATTCTCAGAATGCTATAAGTCTCATAATGCTATAAACCTCATTCTGGTCACTTGGAAAATGTGGGAGACAATGCCTCTTTCAGAGAGTAGCTGTGAGTATTAAAAGATATTAGGAATGTAAAACAATGGTGGGGTGGGGTTCTGACACATAGTAGGTGCTCAGCAAAAGTGACGTCCACTCCTTTTCCTCTGCTTTCTTATTATGAGCAATGTCTAATAGATTTTTTCAAAGTACATCTATTTAGCACCCAAATACCTAAAACAAAATTCCAACTTAGAGAAAATAATATACAGTGGGCATGTCATCTATGCAAAGGCAAATGTCTGGATTTCCAATTACATTTCTCCACTTTTTAATTGTCTGTTCTAGCACTGGTTAGACATAGCCCAGGAAGTAAAGTCTGAAAGGAAATGCATTCAATGTCCCTGGCATAATCTGGCAAGGCCTGAAATCCCATGGGTGTGTATGTGTATGTATACATGAGTGTGTATGTGTGTATGTGTATGTATACGTGAGTGTGTATGTGTGTATGTGTATGTATACATGAGCATGTATGTGTATGTGTGTGTGTCTGTGCATGTGTGTATGTGTATATATGTATGCATGCATATATATAAGTATGTGCATGTACACGCATAGGTATGTGTATATGTGTATGTGTGTATATGTGTACGTGTATGTGTGTATATGTGTGTATGTATATGCATATGTGTGTATGCATATGTGTATATGTATGTGTGTGCTTGTGAATGTGTAAGTATATGCATATATATGTATGCATATGTGTGTATGTGTGTGTGTGCATGTACATGTGAATGTGTAGGTACATGTGTGTGTGCATTGTGCATGTATATATATGTGTGTGTGTACATGCATCTATGTGTGTGTGTATGCATGTGTGTATATGATGTGTGAGTGTGCACTCACACCAATATTTGTTCTCTCATCCTCCAACCCCGGTTCCCACCTGCACTAATGGCCCCATTAGTCACAGAGGTGGCACCTCATAAAACTGCCGTCCCCTCACAACTCGCCGAGCCATCGGTCATGCAGATTTACGGAGTGATGTCTGGGTGACTGGCAAGTGCTGCTGCTTTACAGGGTGCAGCAGACGTCCACACTGTACGACCAGAGCAATGGCTTTGCAAACGCTTGTGGGAAAGTGTGGGGTTGGGCCCTTGAGAGGAGCAAAGTCCTCAGTTTCAGAAAGGCCTGTTGCTTCCTGCCTTGAACTTGCAGACCGAGGCAGGGTGACAAAGCTAAAGGTCATAACATAACAGGGCAGGACCAGGCAGAATCTGCCCTCTTGGCTCCTGACTCAGCGCCCTTTGCCCTGCTCCACTGTAACTCAGAAGCGTTCACGGAGGAGGAACAACTTCACACATTGCTTTACAGTCTGTCCTGCCCCAAAGTAACAAGGAACCCAGCCAAGATCTTCTCGTATATCTTAGAGTGTGGCCTTGGAGGAGCTCTTTGGTGGGCAGTGGTACCAGCAGAGGCTCTGCAGACACCCGGGAGGGCAGGCTAGAGCTCACAGGGTGTGGGTCATGCCCATGATTCCCAGCACATCTGCCCTCTCCAGGTCAGTGCCTTTCACCCAAGTCAGGGAAAGCCTTTGCCAACTCTGCATGCCAGGGACTCTGAGCATGGCTCCAGTGCCTGGCGTAGGGGCTGTGACTACTGGTGAAGGTGCGTTGGCAAACCAGACAGGAGGCAGCACAGGGATTCCCTGGAGTGTGGATGGAACCCTCACCTGGGCCATGCATGGCCAGAGCTGCATCCAAGCCTGGCTTGCAGACTCTATCCCAAGGCAGGAGGCCCTGCCCTGGGAGGCTCGCTATCCAGTGGGGAACAAATAGCTCCATAAGCAACACCCGCCATGCATCCTGTAACCCAGGCAGTGCCAGGCACTATGGAGGATGAGCAGAGACACCTCAGCCACTCTCGGGGGTGAGGGAAGGTTTTCTAGAGGAATCAAGAGCCCACCTGAGATCAGAGGGATGAGAAGAGCTGGCTTCAGAGGGAGGAGGGGTGGGGAGCGAGTGCTGACCAGCCAGGCCTGCATGCTCAGGGACCCAGCAGGCAGCACAAGAGCCAAGGTCCTGTTTCAGGAGCGTGGGGAACTCAGCCTGGCTCAGATAGCATCAGGGCAGGGGGAGGCCGTCAGAGAGGAGGCTGCAGGGGACCCAGAGCCGTCAGAAGGTCTCACTGTCATCCCGGGGGCACTGGGAAGGTGCATGAGGGGGAAGACAGGGACAGGACCAGTCATTCATTTGGAAGAATCATTTGGCCACAGTGGGGGGCACAGGCTGGAGGGGCAGGACCAGACTTCAGGCCACAGAGGACACTGGTGCAATAGAACAGGTGCGGCTAGAGTCCCCGGCAGAGGCAAGTGTGTGGGGAAAGGAGGGGGGTTGCAGCAGCACTGGGCAGTGAGCTTGGAGGGTGATGGGAAGATGAGACCCCAGGTCTGCCTGGGCTGTTGGTTTCCATGATTTCCTCCATGGCATGGCTTGCAGCAACAGAGCCCAAGCCCCCTCAACTCCCAATCCAGAATATTTCATGTCACTCAACACACTCAGGCCATGAGCCTGGACCCTGATGTCTGGCTGCAGAGTTCCCATGGAGTGTCACTGGTGTGGCCAGCACAAGCTCCTCCCCTTCCTATTTACCCTAATCGACTGTACAATAAGGAAAGCGCCAGTCCCTTTCTCATTGAGACGCTGCATCACAGTGTAGACACAGAGCGTCTCTGAGCCATGACTGGGACCTGGGAGCCCTCCTCACAGTCACCGTCTCAGTTCATTTGGAATGCTGAGAGCAGGGCGTGCTCCCCTCTTCTCTCAAAAAGATCCCTGCAAAACTCAGCAGCAGGTCCTTCCTCATCTGGAGCCCTGAACCAGATCAGTCCACTTGCTTGCGCGATCCCAGAGGTGGAGCCTGGTGCGTCTCAGCTCCGAGACCCTCCTCCCCTCCAAGGGACTGCTCTGGGAGCCTTGCTGGCATTCCTTCCTGTCCCTTATGTAACCAGGATTCCTCACTGCTGGGAGCATCAGCCATGATTCAGGAAGGAGGTGGAATTGGTGTGGGATCCTGAAGGAGCCTGGATAGCAGGCAGCAGAGTGAGGACCCCCCGAGGGGCATACCCTGCAGTAAAGAAGGAGGTGAGTTTGGGCAAGCTTCAGGTTGGTTGTGCTGTGAGGGTGGGTGGGAAGGTGGAAGTGTGGGCAATGATGGACGGTGGCACTACGAGGTCCCACAGTCATGGGGAGACACATGGCACCTTAGAGCAGGGGACGACATGAACAGCACTGTGCCCAGGGAAGCACCACAGTGGGGAGGTCAACAGGGGCTATTTTTTTGTTGAGATGAGACTGGAGTCCAAAGTGGGAGGGTGGCAGAAGGCCAAAGGGGGAAGCACATGACCATAGCGCAGAAGACAGTCTTGAAGTCTAGGCAACCAATCAGGCTATGAGAGTGGTGCAGACTCCCAGGGGCTCCAAGATCAGGACCTGGAGGCCTGGGAGGATCAGTCTGAGAACAGCACCACCCTGATAGGGATAAGGAGAAGCTCCCTCTGCTCTTAGTTCAATCATCAGATGCCTTCTGTGAATCCATGGACGGGCTGGTCGGAAGCTTCTCCTCCCTGCACCTGGGATTGTGCAAGTCTCTGAAATTCTTTGACATCTTTTGGAAAAGCACTTTTAATTACAAGGCAGTTATTTTCCAGCATTTTTAGTTTGAGATATGGTCACTAGTCTGTGAGCTTCTAAAAATTTGGAACCATCTCACCACGCCTTGCTCCAGCCATCTTCTGGGAAGCACAACCTGTCCTAAGTGCTCATTAAAACTTTCCTGAATGAATAAACTAGTACAGCCACTATGGAAAACAGCGTGGAGATTCCTCAAAGAAGTAAAAGTAGATCTACCATTTGATCCAGCAATCCCACTACCAGGTATCTACCCGGAAGAAAGAAGCCATTATTTGAAAAAGATACTCACACACACATATTGATAGCAGCACGATTCGCAATTGCAAAATCGTGGAACCAACCCAAATGCCATCAGTCAACGAGTGGATAAAGAAACTGTGGCATATATATGCAATAGAATACTACTCAGCCATAAAAAGGAACGAATTAACAGCATTTGCAATGACCTGGATGAAACTGGAGACTATTATTCTAAGGGAAGTAACTCAAGAATGGAAAACCAAACATCGTATGTTCTCACTGATAAGTGGGAGCTAAGCTATGAGGACACAAAGGCATAAGAATGATACAATGGACTTTGGGGACTTGCAGGGGAAGGGTGGGAGGGGGTGAGGGATAAAAGACAACACATACGGTGCAGTGTACACTGCTTGAATGATGGGTGCACCAAAATTTCACAAATCGCCACTAAAGAACTTACTCATGTAACCAAATACCAGCTGTATTCCAATAACTCATGGAAAAATACAATAAAATAATTTTTTAAAAAATACAAAAACAAAAACAAAACAGTGACTGGCTTCGTGGTCTTCACACTGGAGAGGGCCGTCTGTGCAGGGCATTCCTGCATGCCCGTTGTTTGATGTCTCCGTGTCCGTTGTTGCATGAGTGCCCCCGACCCGCCAGCAGCCACCTGCACATTTCATTAGCTGAGCCGCTCTCCTCCGGCCCATTAATCAAGCTGTTAAATACAGGACTTAACACCACGCCAAGCCACTTATCTGCCGAGGCCTGGGCTCCGGCCCCTCCGCTTCCCCCGGGGCGGTTGAGGAAATCATTAACACCTCACATGCAACCTCACTGCTCTCCTGCTCTGCACGTCAGCCAGAACTGCCCGGCCTAGGATCTGCTCCCCCAGAACCCCCAACCCTTACCCCCCTCCCCCTTTTCCCCGTTTCTGCAGCAGAAGTGGAGAGCCTCCACTCACACATGCCCTGGGCTTCCAGGTCAGGCCTTTGGCTGGGATGTCAGTTTTGTTGAGGACTTCATGGCCTCCTTCAATATCCACTCAAATCAGTGACTTGGAAGATACTGCTGACCCGCTGTGTGACGGGCTGGTGGCTGTGTGTGCATGAGCAGTTAGTCCATTGACTCAGCGGACTCACCGGACGTCCCCAGAGGGGTCTCTGTGTGGTCTGGTCCCCCATTTCAGATGAGGATCTGAGGCCCAAGAGAGCAAGCGTTGGGCAGGGTCAGGCCTCTAGGGGGCGCCTCCTGCCCCCAGAGCAAGGCTTTTCCGCTGGACCACAACAGCACTCCCAGCCTGGCGGGCACCCGGGCCTGGCTTGTCCGCTCTAGGGCGGTTGGTAGGAGCTCTATGCTTTCTCCCAAGGGTCCAGTCACAGGGATTGCCTGGTCTGGTTGCCATGGCTAGGTGGTAGATTGTGTTTTCCCAGAGACAGCCGAAACACTGTTGTCCATCATCGTTCATCACGTAGGTTCTTTGAAAGTTGACTTTGTCCCTCACCCAGTGAAGGGGTGGAATGTATTTCCTCTTACCTGACCCTGGGCTGGTACTGGGGCTGTCTTAACCAATCGCATGCAGCAGAGAGGATGCCCGGCCATCCCTGGCATAGCCCTTACCTGGCCTGGCCATTTCCACTTCCTGCTTCTTAGAACACTGACTTCTGGTGGCATTTCCTCTCAGTGCACAGCTACCATGCTGTAAGAAGCATATGCCACGTGGAGAGGTCACATAATGGCCCCAGGGGAGCTCTCAGCTGACAGCCAGAGTCAACTGGCAGCTATGTGGAGGCACCATAGTGGACGTCCAGCCCAGTCAAACCTTTAGGTAGCCCCATTGGACTGCATCTGCAGTGAGATTCTTCAAGTGAGAGCTGCCCAGCTAAGCCCTGTCAAGCCTTATGACCACAATAAATAACTAATTATGATTGTGAGCCACTGAGTTTTGGGGCGGCTTATTACACAGGGTGGCCTGTTGGCCATGCTGGTGGTCAGCAACTGTAGCCTCACCGGGCAGATCCTGGTGCCCGCAGTAGACAAGGCCATGCTGAAGTGGAACTCAGGAGACCTGGTTCCAGCCTGGCTCAGCTACTGGCCAGCGGTGTGACCCTGAGCAAGTCACTTTGCCTAAGTCTCAGTGTCCCCATCTGTTAAGTAGGAATTTGCCACTCATTTGGTATGGGTTTTGCCTGAATGTGGTCATTTGCTTATCTCGATTGCTAGAACCCTGGGCTGGTGACGTAATTTTGAGGCTGGTTAATTTTGCTTTGTTCTGTGGTCTCACCTGGATTCTCTTCCTGGGCCAGATGAGCCACGTGGGTCCCTGGCTCAGCCTGGAGAAGGCGGATTGGTGTGAACCCACAGCTGCATACTTCCACAGTGCTGGGTATGTGGACACCAGGGTTTCCCCACAGGAGCTCTGTCAATGGTCTGTTAACATCTTTGGAGCTCCATTTTCCCTCCTATGAATCTGAATTCCACTCTGCCTCTGTTCCTTTTCATGTGTAGTCCAAGACTGCAATTATGCACTTCTGGAATTCCTTTGTTTGAACTTCTTGAAGTCCAGAATCTGTTGCTCAGCTTTGTGTGGGGAAGCTCTTGAGACAGTTCAAGTCTCCATCCTTTTTTACCTCTAGCTCCTAAGGGCTGTATCCCCTTCTGATCAGGCAGGATCCTCATTCCATGTCCCTTCCTTGGAGAAGCAGCTGTGCAAGAGGAAAAGCACATGGGAAGTGGGCCTGGAGACAGGGGTATCATCCTGACTCCATCACCCAGCCTTGGAGGACCTTTGTCTATAAAGTGATGGAGTCATCAGTTCATCCCTTCAGCAAATATCTACTGAGCATGGAGTTTGTGCAAGGCACCCTGGAAGCCAGGTTCGGTGGTGGGAAAGAAAGATGCCGTCCCTGTCCTCATGGTGCTTAGGCTCTAGACGGAGTCCAGCATTCAAGAGTTTTTCACCTGTGTAATCCGGACACAGAGGAGAAACACAGAGGCTAAGGGAGCAATAGGAGGTTGCTCTGACCTTGCTTGGCAGGTGCTGATCTGAGAACACCAAGGTGTCTATAGAATGGGTAGAAGTAGGCCCATACTGTAGAACGGAAAGTAACAGAGGTCAGCCAGGTAGACCAAGCAGCATGTGCAAAGGCTCTGAGGCCTGGAGTGGCTGGAGAGGAAGAGAAAGAAATGCAGGTGAGGCTGGCAGGCTGAGTCACTGGTGAGCATCTGGGGTGGCCAAGCAGCTGATTTTGGATTTTATCCAAAGAGCGATCTGATATATTTTAGTATGTTTGATTAACATACAGTAAAATTCATTCTTTGTGGTGTTTTGACAAGTGCACAGTCATGAACCCACCACCACAGTCAAGATGGAAGTTTTATCACCCAAAATGCTCCCTACTCTGCCACTTACTGCTGCTAACCACTAACCTGCTCTCTGCTCCTATAGTTCCGCCATTTCCAGAATGTCATATAAATGGAATGAAACAACATACAGTTTAGCTTTGGGATCTAGCTTCTTTCACTTCACACAGAGCATTGGAGATGCACTCATGTTGTTGCATGGGTCAGTAGTTTGTTCTTTTTTATTGCTGAGTGAGTGGTGCTGCCTTGTGTGGAGACACCACAGGGTGCTCATCTGTTCCTCAGGTGAGGGACATTTGGGCTGTATCCAGTTTTAACTGTATCCAGTTATTATGATGAAAGCTGCTATATACATTCACATATAAGTTTTTGTGTCCATAAGTCTGTATTTCTCTTGAGCACATGCCTAGGAGTGGGATTGCTGGATCACATGGTAGCTGCTTGTGGGACCTCATTAGAAATTGCCATACCATTTTCCAACATGACTGTGCCATTTGCATCCCCACCAGCAGTGTCTAAGGGTTTCAGCTGCTTCACATCCTTGACAACACTTTAAACAGTCTTTGTAATGTTTGCTATTCTAGTGGATGGGAATGTGGTGTCCACATGCATGAGCCTGAGGCCCTCTGGGCACAAGACAAGGTCTTGTGGCAGGAAAGGCAGAAAGTATACCCAGCCTGCAGGTGGTTAAGAGGCATACTATTGAGCAGAGAGGAAGGTGAGAGGACCAGACATATTCTGTTTAATAGCTTAGTAGCTTCATTTAATAGACTGGGTGAGGGCTTCTATTTGAACACTTGCCTCAGGCCTCCAAACGGTAAAAGCAGAACTGTTTTTTTATTTTCAGGAAAGGTTCATGCAGCGTTGGTTGGTTTAGGGGAGACAAAAATCTAGGAGAGAGAGAGAGAAGTGAATGTCTCAGTGTGACTTTGGCTTCCTTCTGCCTGTTCTGAAACGCAGCAGGAACCTCATGTCTCTCTCCCCCTGGCTCCCCGGTCCTGGGAAGTCCACCTGCCGTGACACTGCCTGGCCTTGGTGGCCATTTTTTTCCGTACTTCATGCTGGAGCAGCCCTTCTAGAGGATCTGAGGGTAGCAAGTTCTCCTGTCCACATGAGAAGCCTTTTAGCAAGCCCTCCTTCACCTCCTGCCCTGGCCCAGGGGCTTTACGTGCACTCTTTGAATCAAAGTGAATAAAAATTGAGAATCTGCAAACTCAAAATTCATCTACAAGAGCCTGAGTTCCAACCCCACCCCACTGTGCTTGGTCTAATCAAACAACAAGGGGGGAAATCACAAAGACAGGCACCTTCTCTCAGGCTCCAGAGGGTGCTGTCTCTAGAACACACTCTACAACTTAGCTGGGATTGGCTACTGACATTGTTTGGTTGTGTCCCCATCCAAATCTCATCTTGAATTGTAGTTCCCATAATCCCCATATGTCGTGGGAGGGACCTAGTGGAAGATAATTGAATCACAGGGGCAGTTACTTCCATGCTATTGTTCTCATGACAGTGAGTTCTCACATCATCTGATGGTTTTATGAGGGGCTTTTCCCCCTTTTGCTTGGCACTTCTCTCTCCTGCCACCTTGTGAAAAAGGACATGTTTACTTTCCCTTCTACCATGACTGTAAGTTGCCCAAGGTCTCTCTCCCCAATCGTGCTGAAGTGTAAGTCAATTAAACCTCTTTCTTTTATTGATTATCCAGTCTTAAGTATGTCTTTATTAGCAGCATGAGAATGGATTAATGCAGCTAGTAAGACTACAAATGTAACTTTCCTACAACACACACTGCCCAACATCACCTAATTTGTTCTAGACGCTCTCATGGGCAATCCAGGTTACCATGTATATGCAAAAGAAGATAGATCTGCAGTGGGGGAAATGGCATTTGTTGCTTACTTAGATTTTGAACAATGATTTCTTTCAAGATTATTGAACTGTCCTCCACATCACCCCTGCTATCTCCAAGAAACTGACACCTTCCGTTAATCTCCAACAAAAACAGCAGGGATTTCAAAACAAGGGGTCTGATTTTCAGCTAGCCCTGACTGCCAAGTGACACTTGAGCAGGTTTGGCTCCATGGGAGATGGGGCCAGGAGTGGGCCCTGCCGTCCACAGACCAGGGATCCCCGTCTCCAAGATGGATGTCAAGGTGGAGATCCATTTTAGGATGCTTACTCCGGCAGGATCCACATCCTGAGAAGTCCTGCTGTGACGGAAGAGCCCTGTGAAAATATCCCTTGACAAGGAGAGGGTTTGGGGAGACACACACAGCACTCAGCTGTCCTTCCTATTTTTCAATGCCAATGATAACAAGGGTAAAGAAAAGAAGTCAGGAAGAAGCCCTACTCTCCACAATGCTGTGGCATTGTTAAATGCATCTAGTTACTATGTCGGCGCCACTCCAGAGATCATCCCACCCACCTGTTATTTCTTCTTATGTCATGCAGCTCAGGTCATGTTCTCTAAGAAAAGAATACAAAGTGTGTAATAAGGAAAACACCTTGAGTTAAGAGAAAGACAAGCACTGGAAGGCCACATGTGGTTAGAGCAGCTCAGGTTGCTGCAGGGTTGCCTTCAGCCTAAGCAGAGGAAAGCATCTGAAAACGCCACTCCAACCTCCTAGTAAAGTGTCAGTGAGATCCTAGGAGAAAGGCAAACACTGCCAGTGGCATGGGAGAACTGAGTAATAGAAGAATAGGCATGCCAGAGCCTGGGAGAAATGGCCACCCACCTGCTGGTTTGCCCAAGTCCCTTGTCTGCAGCATCTTCCTCTCTTCATACCTCTAAGAATCCAACCCAGGAAAGAGGAGGGACAGACCCCAAATTAACAACTTAACCTTAAGACCCTGGAAAGGGTCTTACTGCCTTACTACCTATTACCTTAAGACCTACTACCTTAAGACCTGGATAAAGGGAGAAGAGTAAAATCAACCTTATCCATTGCAGGTGGGATTGTAAGATGCTGCAACCACTGTAGGAAACAGTCTGGCAGTTCCTCAAATGGCTCAACACAGAGTTACCACAGATTCCACTCCTAGGTATACACCCAAGAAAAATGAAAACATATGTGCACATGAACTCTTGTATATGTATATAAGTATCATGTTCATATGTTCTTAGCATCGAAAGCAACAGCAAACATTCAGCATCAGTTAGCTTCTAGCCAACTTAGTGAGATTACCTCACAGTAGGGCCCGTTTGCCTCAATTCCTATAACTAGAGATATCATCACACACTCCAAGGTATGCTAAAAGGCAAGAAAAAGGAGTCTAAAAAGACAAATAAAGCATCAGAACAACAGACTTTGGAATTCTCACAGAGGGATGATTGAAATGGTAAGGGCTCTAATGGAAAAAGTAGGCAACACACAAGAACAACTCAACCCTGTAAGCAGAGAAATGAAAACTCTAAGAAAGAATCAAAAGGAAATGGTAGGAGTCAAATGCACCATAGCAGCAGTGAGGAATGCCTTTGCTGGGCTCATCCTCAGACTGAGCACTTATGAAGGAAATCAGTGAGGCTGAGGAAATGTCCATAGAAACTTCCAAAACTGAAATGCAGAGAGAAAAAGGAATTTTTAAAAGCACAGAATAATCCAAAAACTGTGAAGCAATTGCAAAAGGTGTAATAAACACATAATGAGAATCCCAGGAGGACAGGAAAAAGCAAAAGACCTATTTGAAGTCATAGTGGTTGAGGATGTTTCAAAGTTAATGAGAGACACAAAACCACATGTCCAAGAAGCTCAGAGAACACAAAGCAGGAGAAATACCAGAATGTCTACCTAGGCATATCACACTCAAATTGCAGAAAACCAATGACAAGGAGAAAACCTTGAAGGAAGCCAGAGGTAAAAAAAAAAAAAAGGAGAGAGAGAGAGAAAGAAACACGTTACCTATAAGGAAACAAAGAGAAGAACTACATCAGAGTTCTCTTCAGAACCATGTAAGTAAGAGAAGAGGAGAGTAAAGCTTTGGAAGAAAGAAACCACCAAACTGGAATTCTATGTCCAGAGAAGTTATCCTTAAAACGTGAAGGAGAAATAAAGGCTTTCTCAGGCAAACAAAAACAGAGGTCAGCAGACCTGCCCTCCACAAAATCCTAAAAGAAATTCTTCAGGGAGAAGAAAAATCATATAGGCCAAAAATTCAGATCTATGTGAAAAAAGTATTAGATAAGAATAAATGAAGATAAAATAAAACTGCCTATTCTTTCCTATTTTTAAGTGATCTAATAGGTAATGGTTTGCTCTAAGTAATAATTAATAATGTAGTTTGTAACTATGTAGATTATAACATTGGTAATTAAAATAGATGACAGAAATATTATAAGGGATAAGAGGGAGAAATTGAGAATATTCTGTTATAAGACACCTACACTGCCACAAAGCTATATAGTGTTATTTGGAAGTGGACTAGATCCATTATAAATATATGTTGCAAACTCCATGGCAACCACTAAAAAAAATTAAGAATACAATGGACATGCTAAGAGAGGAGAGAACACTTAATTATACAAAATGCTAAATTAAAACGGAGAAAGCAAAAAAGAGAGCAAAATAAAAAGTGAAACAAAGAACATCTAAATTAATAGAAAATAATTATGAACATGGTAGATATTAATCCAACTATATCAACAATGATCTCTCTTAATGTGAGTGATCTAAATACACCAGTTAAAAGACAGGTTGTCAGAGTAGATTAAGAAACCAGACCCAACTATATGTTGCCTGCAAGAAAGCCGCTTTAAATGTAAACACACAGATAAATGAATAGATGGAGAAACATATGCCATGCTAATATAAATGAAGAGAAAGCAATAGTATCCATATTAATTTCAAACAAAGTAGACTTCATAATAAGGAAAATTAACATGTATAAATCAGGGCATTACATAATGATAAAGGGATCCATTCTCCCAACATTCCTGAAAGAGGCAAAGCTGATAGAATTGTAGGGAAAAACGTAGAAATCCACTAATACAGCTGGAGATTTCAACATCCCTCTTTCAGTAATTGATAGATCCAGCAGACAGAAAATCAGTAAAAAACATAGTTGAACTGAGCTACAATTAATTAACTGGACCTAATTGACCTTTTTTTTTTTTTTTCCGAGACATAGCCCTGCTCTGTCGCCCAGGCTGGAGTGCAGTGGCACAATCTCAGCCCACTGCAACCTCCACCTCCTGAGTTCAAGTGATTCTGCTGTTTCAGCCTCCCCAGTAGCTGGGATTACCTGTGTGAGCCACCATGCCTGGCTAATTGTTTTGTATTTTTATTAGAGACGGGGTTTCACCATGTTGGCCAGGCTGGTCTCAAACTCTGACATCGGGTGATCTGCCCACCTTGGCTTCCCAAAGTGCTGGAATTACAGGCTTGAGCCACAGTGCCCAGCCCTAATTGACATTTACAGAAGACTTCATTCAACCACAGCAAAATAGACATTTCTCCCAAGCTCACATGGAACATTTACTCAGGTAGACCACAGTCTGGGCCCTAAAACGCACCGTAACATATATTTAAAAATAGAAATCTTGCAAAGTATGTTCTCCAGTCACAAGAGAGTTAAACTAGAAATCAATAACAACAACAACAAAAAAATAGCTGGAAAATCCCAGAATATTTGGAAATCAAACAACACACCTCCAAACAACATATGTGTCTCATGGGTCAGAACATTGCAGATGATATATGTTACCTACTCAAAGAAGATCAAGATGCTTACAAGAAACAATCCTTTCAATACATCAAGAACAACATTAACTCCAGACATGACAGCAAGAGACGTATAAGAAAACTCACGCTGCTACATGACAAAATACAGTCTAAGAGAAGCCTAAGAAAGAAGTTAAAAGAAGAGGTGGAACCATTCCACAATATCCCTTGCCTAGAAGAAAGAGCAGGTAGCCCAAAGAAGGCAAGCTTCCTTAGAGCCCAGGAGTGGACTGCTGAGATAAGAGTTAAACCAAACCATAATTGTCTATAAGGACTTTGAAGATAAAGACAACAAACTTGCTGACAAATAAATAAATCAGCTAACAAATAAATGAGTAAATAACATGTGTCAAGCAAGAAGTCCAAAGAGAAATATTTTGAAATAAATGAAAACAAAACTCATCAAGATGTGGGGAATGCAGGGAAAGCAGTGCTCACAAGAAACTTGATAGTAGTTAATGCACATATTAGAAAGTAAGAAATACCTAAAATAAGTAGCCTAAGCTTCCCCCTTACGAAATTAGGAAAAGAAGAACAAATGAATTCCGAAGTAAGGAGAAGAAAAGAAATAATAAAAATTAGTGCAGAAATTAATAAAATTGAAAACAGGAAATCAACAAAGAAAATCAACAAAACCAAAAGTGGGTTCTTTGAAAAGTCCAATAAATTTGATAAACCTCTAGTCAGGCTAACCGAGAAAAAGAAGAGCAAAGACACGTATTATTAATATCATAAACAAAAGAAGATGATCCCCACTGATCTCATACACATTAAAGGATAATGAAGAAATACTATGAACAACTCTTTGCACACAAATTTGATAATTGAGATAAAATGTGTTTTATCAGAGTTTTGCAGTTTTATAAGACACAAACTAACAAAATTCCTGCAAGAAGAAATAAATAATCTGAATAAGCATATAAATATTTTTAAATGAATGAATAAATAACAATCTTCTGAAAAGACAGCACCAGACCTAGCTGGTTTCACTGATGAATTCTACCAAACGTTTAAGGAAGACCTACTGCCAATTCTCTACAAACTCTTCCAGAAAAATAGAAGAGAAAAAAATTACTCTCTAATTTATTCTATAAAGCCAACATTACCCTAATACCAAAAATAAAGAATTACAATAAACTACAGATCAATATCTCCCATGCATAGGCACAAAAATTCTCAATAAAATTTTAGCAAATCAAATACAGCCGTGCATAACATGAATTACACATCACAATCAAGTGGAATTTATTCCACGTATTCAAGGCAGGTTCAACGTTAAAAAAAATGTTTTAATGTAATTCATCATATCAACTGCTAAGGAAGAATGATTATATAATCATCAATTGATGGAAAAAAACCCAGCTCTTGACAAAACCAACATCCATTCATGATCAAAGCTCTTAGCAAACTAGGAATATAAGGGAATTTCGTCAACTTGATAAAGAACACCTACAGAAATCCAGCAGCTAATATGACACTTAATGGTTAGAAACTGGATGCTTCCCCCAAAATTGGGATCGAGGCAAGGATGTCTTCTCTTACCACTATTTATATTTAACATTTTTACCAGAAGTCCTAGCTAATGCAATAAGACAAGAAATAGAAATAAAAGATATACAGATTGAAAAGGAAAAAAAAAAACTCTTTATTCTCAGATGATGTGACTGTCTATGTAAATAACATATCCCAAAGAATCAACAACAAAAAACCCTGGAACTAGTAAATGATTATAACAAGGTCACAGGATATAAGGTTAATATGCAAAAATCAATTGCTTTCCCATATACCTACAATGAACAATTAGAATTTGACATTTAAAATTTAAAAATTTATATGGGTATAAAAACTAAATACTTAAGTACAAATCTAACAAAATATGAATAAGACCTATATGGGGAAAACTACAAAAATCTGATAAAAGAAATCAAAGAAGTTCTAAATCAATGGAGATATATTTCATATTTATGGATTGAAAGGCTTAATATTGTTAAGATCTCAATTCTTATCAACTTGACCTATGTATTCAGTGCAATCCTGATCAAATTCCCTGTGAGTTATTTTGTGGATATTAATAAATTGATTAAAGCTTACATGAAAATTCAAAACACTCAGAAAAGTCAACGTAATACTGAAGAACAAAGTCAGAAGACTGACACCAGCCAACTTCAAGACTGACTATAAAGCTATAGTAATCAAGACAATTGGTATTAGTGAAAGAATAGACAAATAGATCAATGGAATAGAATAGACCCACACAAATATAGTCAACTTATCTTTGACAAAAGTGCAAAAACAATTCAATAGAGAAAGCACATTCTATTCAAAAATGATACTGGAATGATACAATTTGACATCCATATGCAACAACAAAAAATCTAGACACAAACTTTATGTCTTTCACAAAAATTAACTCAAAATGATCATATAGCTAAATATAAAATGTAAAACTATAAAATTTCTAGACTATCACATAGGAGAAAAATCTAGGTGACTTTGGGTTTGGCAATGAGTTTTTAGATACAATACCGAAAGCATAATCTATGATAGAAAAATTAATAGTTTAGGCTTCCCTAAAATTTAAAAATTCTGCTACGCTAAAGACACTATTAAGAGAGAAGAAACAAGCCACAAACTGAAAGAAAAATATTTGCAAAACATATAACTTATAAAGAACAAAATATAGAAAGAACTCCTAAAATTCAAATCTAAGAAAACAAACAACTCCATTTAGAAATGGGCAAAAGACCTGAACAGATATCTCATGAAATAAGATGTACAGTTGGTAAATTAGCATATAAAAAGATGTTCGTATCCATTTGTCACTACGGAATTGTAATTAAAACAACGAGACACCACTATTCACCTGTTACAATAGCTAAAATTCAAAAATCTGACAATTTCAAGTGCTGATGAGGGTTCAGGGCAACAAGAATTCACATTCATTATTGTTAGGAATGCAGAATGGTACAGCCACTTTGGAAGGCAGTTGGCCATTTCTTACAAAGAATACAGTCTTACCCTACAATCCAGCAATTGTGCTCATAGGTACTTACCCAATTGAATTGAAAATGTATATCCATACAAAGACCTGCATGAAAATGTTTATAGCAATTTTATTCATAATTGCCAAAAACTGGAAGAAACCAAGATGTTCTTTAATAGGTGGATGTACAAGCAAATGGGTACATCAATACAACGGAATATTATTGAGCAACAAGAAGAAAACCACAGAACTGTGAAGGCAGGGAGGGACCTTAATTGCATATTGCAAAGTGAAAGAAGCCAGTCTGAAAAGGCTGTGGTCAGTATTTCTGTAAATCTAAAACTGTTCTAAAAATAATGTCTATTCATTTTGTAAGAAGTTTTTAAAAGGAGGGAAAAAAAAACCAGAAACTTTATGAGGAAGTTATAGACTTTCCAAGACAGCATTAGATTGTCCCAGGGCTTGGAACCAGAGTTTGAGTCAGTCTTGCTCAACTCCCAGGTGGCTTCTAATTCACACCACAACCTTCTGAGACTAAGCGTTGGCTTTAATGCCCAGTTGTAAATAAAAGTGTGGAAGTCTGGTTACTGTGCTCCTTTTCACCCAGGAAGTCCTCATGACGACTTCCTTCTGGCTTTCTCAAATTCAGGGCTATGTTGGAACTGTCAATAGATGTCACAAGTCCATACCCAGTTCTGCCTTGCCATACACTCATAAACTCACCACTAGTGGTGCAGACTGCATGGTGCTTCCTGAGGCCATTCTCCACCCACCCGTTCCATTTCCAGCATGCATTGTACCTGTGCTACTTCCCGAAAGTCTCAAAGTCTCCTGGCTGTTTCATCAAAAATTCATTTATCTGTTGTTTTTTGTCAACTTGAAATACTTTAAAGTGTAACATGCAAATTGTAAAGTATGGAGTTTTTTCAATGTTTATAGACATAAAGACATAATTCATATTCTTTTTTGTGAGAAAGGGTCTTGCTCTGTTGCCCAGGGTGGAGTGCAGTGGCTCAATCACAGCTCACTGCAGCCTCGACCTCCTCTGCTCACGGGATTCTCTCATTTCAGCCTTTTAAGTAGCTGAGATTACAGACACACACCACCAAGCCCAGCAAATTTTTTTTTTTTAATTTTTTGTAGAGATAGGGCCTTGTTATGTTGCCCAGGCTAGTCTTGAACTCCTGAGCTCAAGTTATCCTCAAGCCTCAACCTCTCAAAATGGTGGGATTACAGGCATGAGCCACAGTGCCTGGCCAATTTATATTCTTTATATATAATCTTAAGTGCATTCTTCCATCCCAATGAATTTTTACAAATGAATAAACTCTTGTAACTGTCACCAAACTCAAGATATACCATGACCAGCATTCCGGTTTTTGTTTTTTATTTTTTTAACTTGCCAGGTGGAGATAGAATGCATCTTTCTAATCTCTGTTGTTTTAAGCTTTATGCACATTTCCAATGCAGTCCCGGCATTTTCAGCACTCCAGGTCTTGACTCACTGGGTCCATTTTAAATGTTGCCTACTTGCTGCCTGCATTGATTCAATGTTGTTTTTTTTACCAAAACAGAGGAACTATAGTAAACTTCTTCAACTTAGAAGATTAGAGCCTTCGATTAAGCGGGCTGAATTTATTAGATTGGTGCAAAAGTAATTGCAGTTTTTGCACCAACCAAAGACTTTTATGATCATGATTGCCACATGGTTTATCTTCAAAGAAATTCTGGCCAGGCGCGGTGGCTCAAGCCTGTAGTCCCAGCACTTTGGGAGGCCGAGATGGGCGGATCACGAGGTCAGGAGATCGAGACCATCCTGGCTAACACGGTGAAACCCCGTCTCTACTAAGAAATACAAAAAATAGCCGGGCGAGGTGGCAGCGCCTGTAGTCCCAGCTACTCGGGAGGCTGAGGCCGGAGAATGGCGTGAACCCGGGAGGCGGAGCTTGCAGTGAGCTGAGATCCGGCCACTGCACTCCAGCCTGGGCTACAGAGCGAGACTCCGTCTCAAAAAAAAAAAAAAAGAAAAAAGAAATTCTGTGCTTTCTGCAGAGGGGAGCTGAGGCTTCATGGAGTTGAAGGTGAATTTCCCAGGCAGGCGGGAGAGGCTGTACTGAGAGGGCTCCCAGGGAACCCAGCTGCATTCAGCCCAACACTGTCAGCAGTGAAAGGACTTGCCTGACCACCCACGGGGGCTTGCCTTCCACAGGCATGTTCTCACACTCCAGCCCGCATCAGACTCACCCACAGGGCTCTTCACAGCACAGGCTTCTGGGCCCTGTTCCCAGGGTTTCTGATGCAGTAGGTCTTAGGGTCTCAGATTTTGCATATTTAACAGGTCCCTAGGTGATTCTGGTACCGCCTTTGGGAAACCCCACTCTGAAACCGCTGTGTTGCAGGAAGCTGGGTCCTAGCAGTGATGTAGGGAGGAGCAGGTTGTGTTAAGCCTCAGCTAACAGAGCCACCATCCATGTCTCCTTCTCTCTGAGGTCCCTACTGAGGAGGGACGGAATTTTTCCCAGAACTCAGCAACCCAGGAGCTTTCCTCAGGGCTCTGGGTACCTCTTCCTGATCCATGGTTCTGGAAGACTTGGGGTAAGAAAAGTGCCTAGGCAGCGAGGTCCTAAGGCATCTTTATGGAGACATTGCCTGGGATCATGGCCAAGGCTCAGGCTTCAGGGGCTAGGAGCTCCAGGCTGGCCATGCACTAGCTATTGACTGGGCGGGGGCGGGGGCAGGAGCAGTGCTAGCGTGGTGCCTGGCACATTGCAGCTGTTATACTTTGCACATATTTTGGCAGATTTTTCTTAGATGGCGGCATGGGGGTCATGGAAGGAACCCTCTTGTGAGCTAAACTGGGCTTGGACCACCTCAGCTCTCCTGAAAAAATGGGCAGGGACTGGGAGCCGCATGGGTGTCATATTAAGTTTGACCCAATGACTAAGACAGAGTAAACAAGGGGTGATCTCTCTGCCCTCTGAGTTCATCCTGTTACTAAGACCCTCGTCATATTGAATTTCAATGGCCTGTTCACCCATGCAGCCCTTCAGCTGGACCAGGGTTTCTCAGTCTCGACACTGTTGGCACTTGGGCCTGTATAATCCTTTGCTGTGGGGGCGGGGCTGGCCTGTGCATTATAGGGTGTTTAGTGGCATCCTTGGTCTGTACCCACTAGATGCCAGCAGCAACTCCCTGACATCAAATCACGACAGCCAGCAATGTCTCTCGATGATGTCCAATGTCTCCTAGGGACCGAATAGCTCCAACTGGTAACTGCTGAGTTAGACTGGGAGCTCCCAGGAGGGAGCAACCACACCTTCCATCCCTGCCCCTCCAGGACTAGCACGTACTAGGTGCTCACTAAGGGGAAGTCGAAAGTATCCAACCTGCCTGGTCAGATATTCAGCATTTCATGCTCATTATGACATCTGAGTCTCAAAACCACCCATGAGGAAGACTCGTGTGAGAGATGAGGAAACTGAGGCACTGCAGGTGGGGCTTCTTGCTCAAGATCTCCTTGCTAATTAGCAATGGAGGCAGGACTTGAACTCCAAGCTCTGCACCTGACTGATTGGCCCTAAAGACAGGGTGACACCCTCTGTCCCACTGGCTTCCTCAGCACAGGAGAGGAGCTCATGCATGTGTCCGGACTCATGGCCTCAGTCAGGTCCCAATTTCTTTGTCCTTCCCAGCAGCCTCTCCACGGAGCACTTTGAATTCTGCGAGCCACAGCCTCCCAAGTTCACGTTGCTTTTTGAGGAATGACTTCAGCACTAAAACATGTTTCACATTTAAGGTTAGGCAGGCCCTGCTTACAGCGGGAGCTTACAAGATCTCGAGCCCTTCTGGGGAAGGATATAAAAGGCTGACTTGAATGTTATGAAAGCTTAGGAAAAAAGGAATGCTAATGATCACACAAAAATAGAATGCCAAAGGAAGCTATTGCCAAACTGAAACAGGACTCAGATTCTGGGATAATGGACACATGAATCACAGCAAGGGGAAAAAAAAGTGAACTGGCGTTTCCCCTTTCATCGAGGCACTGATGATCATAAGATAAATCATGTTTGGAGAAGAATCAAAATGATTGGATTAAGTTTTACTGCAGCGTTTCTGACTAATCTTGGACCCGGGCAACCTAATTGAAAACTTACATCTGCATGGAGCTTCAGAGTTTGAACTCTCCAGCTTTAGTAACTCAGCGCTGCAAGGCAGGCACAGGCCCGGGAGCGCCTCCCTCTACCTAACTGCATCGTACTGAAGACACAGATCCAAAAACTCTATTTTCCCACTAGGATTTTACCCAGAAACTTCTCTGAATTCGTGGATTACAATCAGGTAATTGTCCATGATGTGATCATCCCCTTGCCTGGCAGGCTGAAAATCAAGATAGCCCCAGCTCCAAGCAAGCGTTCCTTTTTTTTTTTTTTTTTCATGAGAGAAAAGAGGCAACAATTTTTAAGTGACCTTGCTGTTTGCTTTTGTGAAGTGAAGTGACCTCCCCACTGCTGCGATTTTAATAAGCCCGAAAGTTCTCCTAGGTGCCCTCCAGGGAGGAATTTCACTCTTCATCTGCACTCAATGTTCCAGAAATACCCTGCACCCATGAGCAAATCCTAACATGACTTCCAACTAGACCCTTGGGAGTGGAATTTGCCAAATAAATGAGTTGTTCTGACTGAATGTCCTGGACCAAGGCTGGCTCCTGTGGCGATGCTCTCGGCTGGGTCTAGAGGTGGATCCTGTGGTTGACAGGCTCCCAGATGTGCACCCCTAGGCTGAGCTCTGCAGCCCAATGCCCCTGCCATCCACTGAACAGACCTGGACCATTCCAGAGGGGCCACCTTCCCTCTGTGACCCCCAGCCTCATGCTTCCAAAGGAGGGCAGGAGATGACAGTGTGTGGGGGCACAGGGGTAGAGAAGAGACAAAACAAGAGCTCACTGAGAAATGACACAGAGGCGTTGTGCAGGTGCCAAGGGCCTGGGTTTTTGACTCCCACAGAGCTGGGTAGGAACCCTGGTTTTTGTCTTTCCCAGCTGTGACACCCTCAGCAAGTTACGTAAACCATGCAACCTCCAGATATCTCATCCATAAACCGGGTGTTGTCATGAGAATGGAATAACACGATGTGCTTAGTAAAATGGAATGTCAATTACATCCACATCCCTGCACAAATGAGTCCACGAAAAGCATGGTGCAAGTGGAATCTATAGTCACGTGTAAGTCTTGTTATATGCAAAAGCATTACTCCTTGCTGGGAGTCTCTCTCCACGGGACTCGATGTGCCACGCAGGCAGAAACAGTCCCTGTTGCCTTGTCCTTTGCACCTAATGTCACACCGACATGGAGGAGATACTCAGTAAACATTTGTTAAGGGAAAGAAGAGCTTGGCACAGGCTCCCTTTTTCTTCCACCTCAACCCAAGTGCTGTCCTCCGGGACCCCTCATCCCACCTTGCTCTGCACGCATCTCACCTGGCCCTGTGCCCTCATCCCACCTTGCTCTGCATGCGTCTCACCTGGCCCTGCCCCTCATCCCACCTTGCTCTGCATGCGTCTCACCTGGCCCTGCCCCTCATCCCACCTTGCTCTGCATGCATCTCACCTGGCCCTGCCCCTCATCCCACCTTGCTCTGCATGCGTCTCACCTGGCCCTGTGCCCTCCTGCCACCTACTTGGGACATTTCCCCAACAAACCTGATTTGGATGAGCAGGAACTGGTTCAGGGCTCGGAAACTGGCTGTCAGCGTTGGCCCTGCCCCCGTCTGCCTGCCTGCTTCCGGGCATATTGCTTCCCTGCTCAGAGCCTCCGTGCCCTCATTTGCTCTTCCATGAGACAGTCATAGTGCGGGTTTGCAGCAGACCTATGGCTCTTGAATTGTGCTTCACAAAATCCCGCGTGGTTCTCCCACCAGAACCTCTGGAGGCCTCATCTCTGGGACCCCACCCTTCCCATTAGCCAAGGCACGCTACTTTTTCAGTGAACAGCTTCTGAGAAAGATATTGCTTCATTTCTAGGTGAAGTTTGGTCCCTCTGGACTGAGACGTTCCTCCTCAATTCTGTCTGTGCTGCTCAGGGCCCAATTTGGGTCCATGAGGGATGTGGGGTGTCCCAGAATGAAACCATTGCTTCTTTCAGGACAAGAGGTTAATACAGCGATGGGCAACCCTGCTCTCTGTGCGAGGCTTCCCCACATCCAGAAGCCGGCCAGGCTCGTGTTTCCTTGGTAGTGAGACCTCCAGAGAGTTTGCGTCTTTCCTACAGGACACAGGCACACACAGAGACGCCGGTCTGTTCTAACCCCTGTTCCATTCTAGGCCAGGCATAGTGGCTCATGCCTGTAATCCTAGCACTTTGGGAGGCTGAGGCAGGAGGATCACTTGAGGCCAGGAATTTGAGACCAGCCTGGGCAATGTAGTGAGACTCCCATCTCTACAAAAAAAGAAAAGAAAAGAGTAGCCAAAAGTGCTGGTGTGCACCAGTGGTTCCAGCTACTCAGAAGGCTGAGGCAGGAGAATGGCTTGAGCCCAGGAGTTTCAGGTTACAATGAGCTATGACCGTGCCACTGCTCTCCAGCATGGGCTACAAAGTGAGATGCACTCTCAAAAAAAAGCAAATAAATAATTTGAAAAAATATTAAACTTCAAACATTCACCACTCAAAACACTCACCATCTCCTGAACTTTCTCTTCACCACTGCCCCAGAACACCTTGCCTACTTCTCAGACAGAATGAGCACCAGCTTTTCCACCCCCTTGCCCACACTTCCTGTCAAGCCTTACACTATCCCCAGCAGCACTACTGACTTCATCACAAAATTGAGTGGCCACATGCCTTAGACCACGCAGGCTACCATAACAAAATACCACAGGCTGAGTATTTCTAAACAACAAAAATTGATTTCTCACGGTTCTGGGGGCTGGGAAGTCCAAAGTCAAGATGCATTCAGTGTCTAGTGAGGACCCACTTTCTGGCTCACAGATAGCACCATCTTGCTGTGTCCTTACTGGGTGGATGGGACCAGCTAGCTCTCTGGGGTCTGTTTTATAAGGGCACTAATGCCATCCATGAGGGTTCTGCCTTCCTCAGGTAATCACCACCCAAGGTTGTTCTTTCTAATACCATCGCATTGGGTATTATGCTTCAACATGAAACCTACATTCAGACCATATAGATTTGGTCAATATGGAGATGGTTTTAGACTGTTTACCACTTACACTAACAGCATAAGCAACATCATCGTTATATCAGCTTTCTGCATCCCTAGGATGACACCAACTTGGAGAAGCCAGATGACAGACATGAGCAGTGGGTTGTTCCGCCTTGGGATATCTAACTCTAAAATACAACCAAGCACCTTTATAGCTGCAGCTGGGCCCTAAGAGGGGCATGTGGAAAGTTTCACCTCTCACTGGAACCAGAGAAGTGGCTAAGACAGTGTCTTGTGGCAGCCCCTCACAAGACAGGGAGCCTTCTCTAGGGCAGGAAAGTGGACGGAAAATGACCTGGAGATGACCCTCAAGAGACTGCCCTGTTTGCTGAATCCCAGGAAGGATCACAGAATGTTCTGCCAAGACGTGCGTCCAACTGTGGCTGAGACTCACCTGTGCAGAGATGCCCAAGAGCTCCATGGTGGAGCCTTTTCCTACTCTGTCCTCCTACGTTCCTGCTCATTGAGGACAAGTTGTCTGTCCTCTTGTCTAAGGAGAAACTCACCCTTAGAGCCTTGGATTTACTGAAACTCTCATTGAAAACCTATTTAATCAATGATCACCTCTCTCTTCTGAATCTCCTTCCTATCCAGCCCCTTAAGCCAAAGTGCATGAATACACTTCACACAACACACCTACCTTAAAAAGCAAATAATACACCAAAACATATACTTCTAAGTCTCCCCTGGCTCCTGATCCTCTCTGGTCCTTTCTGAGTGAACTCTCTGTCCGTCCCCTGGGTGAGTCCATTGACACCACAGGCTCCAGCTGCCCTCTTTTTGCTGGAAATGCCTAACCTGACTCCTGCCCCATCCTCCTCCAAGCTGCTGCCATGGAGCCCTTGCTGATGGAGTTTATCCACCTGAATGCCAGAAAGGCATCTCAGATCCCATGAGTCCGTGCAACAGCTGCATCTCTGTCCCTTGAGCCTGCTGCTCTTCCTGCCTACAGCTCCGAGAGCACGCTTACAGAAGCCAGAAATTCAGCAGGCGGCCTAGACATTCTTCTCTTGTAGGCCTGACATCCAGTATTTATTTGGGGCTACGCCTTGTTAATTCTTAAACATATCTCTTTTTTCCCCCTGGGCTTCCCTTTAGTATCACCATAGTTTTTGCATCAAGATATATAATCTCATTAGCAGGTTTCTTTTGACAGCTTAGTACTAAATATGTTTTAGTACTGCTATGTACTATATACTAAAGTGTTTTGTTAGCTAATTATTATTAGAAATAAAATGTCTGAATAGTCCTATATCTTTTTGAACAGTTTGAGCTCATAACTAAGGACTTTCCCTCTAAGAAAACAGCAGCCTTAATCATTTCACAAGAAACCTATCAAATATTCAGGGAGCAAATACCACCACTCTTACACAAATTATTTCAGAAAACAAAAAACAGGAACACTTCCCAACTCATTTTATGAGGTCAATATTATCCTGAAACAACACCAAAAAACAATCATGACAAGAAAAGTACAGACCAACGTCCTTCGTGAACATGAATGCAAAGATCCTTAACAAACTCATGTGAAAAAACTAATGAGATTTTTAAAATGACAAATATAAGATCATTTTTGTAGACAGTCCACTGATGCTTCAAGTAAGGTACATTCTGTCTTTGAAAGTGCACATTTCAAGCTACCAATCTGAAAAGGAGTCTGAGAAGGAAAAAAGAGCCTTTGATGCTGGCAGCAGGCTGAACACTCACAGCTCAGCCCTGGTGTTCCTTATTGAACATAAGCAATCTTACAGAACATAACATCAGAATGATATGGTTTGGCTGTGTTGCCACCGAAATCTCATCTTTAACTGTAGCTCCATAATTCCCACATGTTGTGAAAGGGACCTGGGGGGAGATAATTGAATCACGGGGATAGTTTCCCCCATACTGTTCTCGTTGTGGTGAATCAGTCTCATGAGATCTGATGGTTTTAGAGGGGAAACCCCTTTCGCTGGGTTCTCATTCTCTCTTGCTGCTGCCACGTAAGACGTGACTTTCGCCTCCTGCCATGATTGTGAGGCCTCCTCAGCCAAGTGGAACTGTGAGTCCATTAAACCTCTTTCTCTTTATAAATTACCCAGTCTCGGGTATGTCTTTATCAGCAGTGTGAAAATGGACTAATACATCAGACGAGTCCTTTCATTACCATGATAAAGTGAGGCAGCAAACAGCACCACTCTGGAGTCTCATCTAAGCAGAGACACCACCAATATCAGGTGCAAAATACCAAAAAGTGCCCTTCTCCCATCTAAGAGGAATGGCAGGTGCTTCCTTGCCCATCACAGCCTCACTCTGACTTTCCTCCCCTAATAAGATTCGTTAGGTTACACAAATCAGAGAACTATCTCTGCAGAGAAAAGTCCCACTTCCTTAAACTCTTCCCCCAAATCACCAACCACAAGCCCAGATCACCGCAGTGTGCATTCTCCTTTGTTACACTGAGCCATAAATCCGACTTGCTTAACTATAGATGTGTACTCAGTGGTTGTCCTTGCTGAGGGACACTGAGAAATTAAACTATATTATTTTTTGTTGAAATTAAACTGTGTTATTTTTTGTTGTTTTTCATCCACTTCATGTGGCAAAAGCCCATGGTACTTTGATATCTTCTGTTCTATTTGTATTTCTATGTCACCTTATATTTCTAACCGTTTTAAAGCCACATATTATTCAGTCAACAAAGTTTAGCACTTTTTTATATTCATGAATTTTATCTTTTATTATAACATGAACTTTTTTCCACTTGATGCTTTTCAAATACTTTTAAAACATTAATTCTTAAATTTTTGCTTTATATTTGTGTCAACTAGAAGAACATTTTCCCCACTCTTCAATTTTTCCTTTTACACGTTAATACATTTTAAGTGTTACTTTTAAGCAATCCCTCCTCTTCCTCATATTATTTCTTGATATGGTGTTGAGCATCGATTTGCTTGGCACTGTTTGGTTCATTTGATGTTTATGATCCTCGAAGGCACAGCGACGAGCTCCATTTTTTGGCTGAGGTAATTAAGCAGCAGAGGAAAGACTCACAGCTAATCAGTGGCCAACTGAGATTCGAACCCAAATTTATCTGGTTCCAAAGCTCTTGCTGTGTCCCATGCTGCCTGGAGATGTTGTTGTTGTTGTTGTTTGTTTTTTCACCAAATCTGAGATTGTCAGAATTTTGATTAGAAAGAGTGAAATATCTATTTATAACTATAATGCTATTATGGCAATAAATCATTTGGCCCAGTTTCCAATTTGCCTTTGGACAAATTGCCTTTGCCAAAAGGCGTTTGTCTTTTGGGCAAATTGGATAATTGACAAATTACCAGTTAGCCATTTTGCTTGTTTTAATTTCCAGCTTTCTGTACTCTGTGTCTTCTAAGTTGTTTGTGCCAAAACAGTGCTACGTGTAACATAGATGCTCAGTAATTGTCTATGGATCAAGTCACTGGTCTATAATGATATTGTTGCTGACAACCACACTTAAGAACCAAAAGAAAACCCTCTTTTTTAATTCACCCTATATAGAATAAGTCACTTTGCAAGTTTCTCATTCTTCTTTAACGATCCCTGCTCTTTCTCCATCTTCTATAATTTACCCAGACTTAAATATCCAGACTCTTTATTATTAAATATTTTTCTCATGTAAAGCACACTTTTCAAACTATTTTCATCCTTGTCCTTCCATTTTATACTCATCTTTGCTTTGGTGTATCTTTGGTTCCTCTCTAATGCTTACTAATTTCAATATCCACCTCTAGTCCTATCCGAGGACTTTCCATCTGGGGGTCGTTGATTTTTATTTGCCCCCGATGGTCCAGGGCAGGTTTGGAGAAACTCGGGAACGAGGAATAGTGGTGCAGTGTCTGAGCCTTTGCCCGCCTGAGAACTGCTTTTCAGTTGTTTTCATGCACACAGGTTGCAGTGCTCAGCCCTGCCCTGTTCAGCTCTTGAGAGGCATTCTTCTGGCTCCAGCAGACTCTGGTGGGAGAGAATGGAGACAGGGTCTCCAAAGCTCTGTGGAATGCAGTGCATTCTGTAGGTTTTTCATTTGTTGTTTGGGCGATACAGACGCAGAACATGCAATGCTATGCCTCCTCCCTGGACCTCCGCCCCTCCTGCCTGGCCTCACGCTTTGAGGATTCCATCTCTTCTGAGTTGGAGGAGACACCACCTCCCAGCGCCCTTCTCCTGTGTAATACTGGGTTGCACAGTAGAAACAATAGAAATCGTTACCCTCGTCTGAGTGTTGAGCTGAGAAGAGGGAGCAAGTGTGGACTAGTGGGGTGGTGACTCACCTACCATTTTGGTGACCCTGTGCTTGTATCCCACCATTGGGATAGGGCAGCACGTCCACATTAGTGACTCGACCTCCTCCTATCCATTGGAACGTGAGGCTCCACTTCAGAGGGAAGAGAACACATCGCCTGGAGCTGAGCTTCTCGAGCTTACCCTGCCCCATGAGAAGGCTTCATCAGCCGCTGTCCCCAGCAACCTCCACTGCGGATGGGTCTTCCGCACTTCATTTGCTAGTCACACCGCCCTCTGGTGGTGGGGCCGGGGGAGTGCGCACACCGACTGGTTACTCGGAAGCGTTCCCGTTTCCTATTTCCCTAGAAACAGTTGTTCGGTGGCACAGGTGTCTCCTCTAAGTTTCAGGGCACGTGAAACTTACAGAGAGCGTATTCTCTCCTCAGACCCTCTCGAGCTTAAAAGGCGTTGTTCGGTTCATCCCTTTCATTCTGTGTTGAGGAGACCGAGGCCAAATCACCAAAGCATCTTGCCTGAAGCCTTTAAATGTTCACATCAAAACACAGGTCGCTTTTCCGGGGTTCTTTCCCTTTACATTACGACCTGCACCTAATCACAGGAATTGTTTCTGCCATTTAGGTTTGGTGTGGCATCCAAGATAAAACTTCCTTCCTGAAGGGATTAGGATTCCAAATGTTTGGAAATACGCAGCAGTTTGGCATCTTCTGTGCATAATTGCAGTCTCCAGGCGACAGGCCGGGGCGCCCGGATGTGTGAGGACCAGGCTGCCCCTCCCCCGCGTGGATGTGTCTGCCCACGGTGGGCGCCCGCCAAAGCCTCCGCCTCTGCCGAGACCCAGACACGCAGGGACCCTACAGGATGAGGACGTGCAGCCCAGGCAGACACCAAAACATGCTCATTTTCTCCAGTGCCACGAAAACCTGCTCCTTTAGCAAATTCAACCTATCTTGTACATTAAGCTTTGGACACTTTCAGCTGTTGCCCAGTTTTACCAAATGTTTTAGCATTGTTGAACCAACCCACACACCTCTATTGTTTAGAATCTGAGCAAGAGAGGTAGAAGCCTGGATTCTTCAGCAGTTCCAGAAACTGGAGAGTTCTCAAAGCTTCAAACAATAACCTATATACTGCAAAACATGTGTGAATATGTACAAACCAATTTGTTAATTAGAATATTGCCTTAGGGCCAGGCATGGTGGCTCACTCCTGTAATCCCAGCACTTTGGGAGGCTGAGGCAAGAGGATCGCTTGAGGCCAGGAGTTTGAGATCAGCCTGGGCAATGTAGTGACACCCCATCTCTACAAGAAATGTAAAAATAAGCCAGGTGTGGTGGAGCATGCTTGTAGTCCCTGCTACGTGGGAGGCTGAGGCAGGAGAATCGCTGGAGTCTAGGATGTCCAGGCTACAGTGAGCCATGTCACTGCACTCCAGCCTGGGTGACAGAGTGAGACCCTACCTCAAAACAAAACAAAACAAAAAACAGAATATTGCCTCAGAAGTCACAGCTTTTCTGGAAACTGTGAGGCTCTTGGGGAAGATTTTGTGTGCATATGCTGGGGGTTTAGATATAGGAATTTTTCACCTGATGTTGCATATACATGATGCAACATTTCAAGGTCTGGAATCCCTTTATTGGGGATTTATTTATTTATTTAAGAATAAAAATCTATTTATTTAAGAATATTAAAAGTTAATTGAATTTTCTTTAAAATGATCGTATATGATACATTTACATGAAAAATAATTTTCTTGAAATAATTCTAGTAATTTTTTAAAAATAATTAGTTCTTAGAGACTCCTTTTGAAAAAAGTATTCCTGACCTTCAGGAGTCCACCTGCCCTGGTCCGCCAGCAGAATTGTAAAGAAGCGTCACTCCAACATGGCACAAGTATACATATGTAACAAACCTGCACATTATGCACATGTACCCTAAAGAATAATAATTTTTTTTAATGCAAATAATTAGAAAAAGAAGAAGAAGCGTCACCCTCTCAGGCTCCAGAGGCTCCACGGCCTGTGCCGCTTCTCCTGCTGTGAAACCTGTTCCCGTTCCTCCCCATGCTCTCCTGTCCTTCCCATCCAGAGCCACCTCTTGCCCTTCCAGGGGCTAATGAGGACTCCTGCTCTGACCAACCCCAGAGGTCCCTGCCCCGGTCACTGTCACCGTCCACTGAAAACACAGCTTGAAATGCTGATCCCCGCACTGAGGCCTTCCTCCAGGAGGCCAGAGTCACGCCTGCTCTGCCCATCCCTCCTTACCCAGGGCGCAGCCGTGTTGGGCAAGGAGTGGTGTGAAAGAAATGGTAAAGGAGCCCCTGGGGAAGGAGGGAGGGGGAGGAAGGCAAAAGAAGGGAGGGAGAGGGCTGAGAAAATACAAAAGGAACAGGACCTTAGAAAGAGAAAATGCAAAAGGAACAGGACGTTAGAAAGGAACAAGACCTTTCTCTTACAGAGTCTCTCTGTGTTCCAGAAAGAAGCACTGTTCCTTGATCACGGGGCCTTGCCGGGGAGCTCTCCTGGTCCCACGGCCCCGCTGCTCTCCTGGACACACTTCTTTCTTTTCAGGGGCTCCTCCATTGGTGCTGCCTCTCACCCCACCCCCGACCCTCAACTCCAGCGTACTGTTTGCTCACCTGCCACTCCTCCTCACTGCTTCTCACTACTCACCTGACACCTGTCACCATAGAGACCTGGACGATGCATCAGATCAGACAAGCTTGCAAAATCCCCCAGAACTCAGACAGAATGAAGAAATGAAGAAGCTGAGAGGAAAGACTGGAGGCACATGGAATAAGCAAGATAAAGTTCCAGGAGGATAGTATTTGGGCATCGGTGCACAGCAGGTCCAGTCGAGTGGGAACCCATGGTCGGAGATCAGATGCTGGGAAAAGGGCTTCCCAAGTGAGTAAAGGTCGTAAAGCATTCACAGGGCACCAGGAAAAATGAATAGAGTGCCCCATATTCACTGCATTTATTCTAGTGAAATGTTTGAATGAAGAGGAAAATGTTCATCCATGTTGTCACATATAACAGGATTCTCTTCAGTTTTAAGACTGAACCATCTCGTTGTACATAAGACATTATGCGAAGGGAAACAGGTCAGCCACAGGACATATTCTACATGATTCTGATCACGTGAGGCATCTAAAGTAGAGAAGCTCTTAGACACAAGAAGTAGAATGGTGGTTGCAAGGAACTGGGGGAGTTCTGTGCAGTGGGCAATGATATAATGATTTTCAACTGCTTGTCCAACCTCAGACCGGTGCCACACTTGTTATTCTTGTTATTGACCTTTGTAGGCAATGATGATGATCTCAGAACAATGCTGTAATCCTCTCCATTTCTCCTTTTCAAACCTTTGTCCTTCCTCACCTCCCTGGGTATGCACACAGCTTAGTATGGCACACATAGCCCCACTGCAATACTCTACTCCCAAATCAGTCTCATTTTCTCTTACAGAGTCTCTCTCTGTTTGCTGTTTAGGGTGACAGCACACACCAGAAACATTGAGAAGAGGAACAGACCCAAGCATGAATGAGGACTTGGTATTTGAAACAAGACAGCCCATCCAATCAGTGAGCAGAGGTTGGGCTAATTGGCTAACTCCTTGGAGGGAAACAAGGTTACATTCTCTGCCGTAATGGTAGGCAAAAATAAATTCCAGACGACCTAAGGAGCCAAAGGTTAAAAAATAAATAAATAAATTCTATATAGGTACTCAAAAGGTAAATAAATGTATTAATAATCATGGGGTAGAGAAAATTCCTAAATACACAAACTCCAGAAGGTAAAAAAGAAAGGTTTAACAGATTACATACACACAAAAATTTTTTAACAGATTTTAAAAATAAAGTTAAAAGACAAGTGACAGCTTTTATGGAAGTATTCACAATATATAAAAGAAAAAATTAGTATCTACGATCTATACAAAAGACTGCAACAATCCAAAGAAAAAGGATAACTCAAAACATTGGAGAAGGATATGAATAAGCATTTTATTGAAGAAAGAAAAAGACAGATGACCAATAAATATGTGAAAAGAAACTAACCTTATTTCTAGTTAAAGAAATGCAGATTTGAACAGCTGTTGTATTTACATCTGTGTTTTTATATGTGCGTGCATGCATACATACATGTACATATGTATATATGTGTATTTATATGTAGCTACACACCATACACATCTATACATTTGCCTGTACCATTAGCAAAATGTATAAATAATGCTAATATTCACTGGTGACCCGAGAGTAGGAAACAAGTGCTCTGTCACGTAGGATTGTAGGATCATAGATCCATAAAACCATGTTGGAAATTAACTTGGCAATACCTATTAACATTTCAAATGTGGAGATACTCTAATCCAATAGTTCCACATTTAGGAATGTACTATACACAAATAATAAATGAGTGCATGAAGTTGAAGGCATAATGATATTAACCTCAGCACGAGTGGCAATGAAAACACGTTGGAAAGGGGCCAGGGACGGTGGCTCACGCCTGTAATCCCAGCACTTTGGGAGGCCAAGGCAGGCAGATCACCCAAGGTTAGGAGTTCAAGAACAGCCTGGCCAACATGGTGAAACCCCATCTCTACCAAAAATACAAAAATTAGCTGGGGGTGGTGGCACGTGCCTGCAGTCCCAGCTACTCCGGAGGCTGAAGCAGAAGAATCGCTTGTCCCGAAGGCGGAGGTTGCAGTGAGTGGAGGTTGTGCCACTGCACTCCAGCCTGGGAGACAGAGTGAGACTCCATCTCAAGAAAAAAGAGTGAGGTTCCGTCTCAAGAAAAAAACAAAGGTTGGAAAAATTCCAAGTGTCTGTCTTTAGGGAATGGTCACATACATTTTGCTCATATTCAGGAATCCTGTGCGTTGGGGAATTTCCTTTCTCGCTCCTTGGAGTTTCTGTGTAGACAGAGGTTGCTTCAGGTAACAGTCCTGGCGTGTCTCTGCCCTTCTTCAATCCCAGAGAAGGAAGCCTGAGTTCTCGTTGGTAGATTTGGAACAGGACCTGAGCATGCATCTCTCTTTTTGCTGGCTCATGGCCGGGCCAGACCCTGAGCTTAGCAATCAAGGCCCCTGCTGCTGGGGCGGGGTCTTCAGGGGTCAGATCTTCCGGCAACCGCACACCCTCAGAGCTGTGCCCAAAGCACGATCTCCAGCAGCCCCAGCCCGGAAAGGGGTCAATGCGACCTCTGGCTGCCTCGCTGTTCATCCACTCTCATTTGTGTATGTGTGTGGTGTGTGCGTGTGTGTGTGTATTTGTGTGGTGTGTGTATGTGTGTGTGTGGTCTGTGCGTATGTAAGAAAGAGACTGACTCCTACTTCTCAAAATGGGAAGGCATTTATGATGTCCATAATACATTTTAAAAGCAAGTTAAAGATATGTAAAGAATAAATTCTGTTTTTGCTTTACACGTGGGGTGTGTATGTATATGTGTGTATATGTGTGTGTGTGTGGTGTGTGTGTATTTGCGTGTGTGGTGTGTGTGTATTTGTGTGTGGGTGTGGGTGTGTGTGTGGTGTGTGTGTCTGTGTATGTGTGTGTGGTGTGTGTATGTGTGTATTTGTATGTGTATATGTGTGTATTTGTGTGTGTGGTGTGTGTGTACATGTGTCTGGTGTGTGTGTCTGGTGTGTGTGTCTGGTGTGTGTGTGTGGTGTGTGTGTGTGCAGTGTGTGTGGTGTGGTGTGTGTGTGGTGTGTGTTTATATGTGTGTGTGTGGTATGTGGGGGTGTGTGTATGTGTGGTATATATGTGTGTATGTGGTGTGTGTATGTGTGGTGTGTGTGTGTGTGTGGTGTGGGGGGTGTGTGTGGTGTGTGTATGTATGTGGTGTGTGTATGTATGTGTAGTGTATGTGGTGTGTGTATGTGTGGTGTGTGTGTGTGTGTGTGGTGTGTGGGGGGTGTGTATGGTGTGTGTATGTATGTGTAGTGTATGTGGTGTGTGTATGTGTGGTGTGTGTGTGTGTGTGTGGTGTGTGGGGGGTGTGTGTGGTGTGTGTATGTATGTGTAGTGTATGTGGTGTGTGTATGTGTGGTGTGTGTGTGTGTGTGGTGTGTGGGGGGTGTGTGTGGTGTGTGTATGTATGTGTAGTGTATGTGGTGTGTGTATGTGTGGTGTGTGTGTGTGTGTGGTGTGTGGGGGGTGTGTGTGGTGTGTGTATGTATGTGTAGTGTATGTGGTGTGTGTGTGTGTGGTGTGTGTGTGTGTGGGTGGTGTGTGGGGGGTGTGTGTGGTGTGTGTATGTATGTGTAGTGTATGTGGTGTGTGTGTGTGTGGTGTGTGTGTGTGTGGGTGGTGTGTGGGGGGTGTGTGTGGTGTGTGTATGTATGTGTAGTGTATGTGGTGTGTGTGTGTGTGGTGTGTGTGTGTGTGTGTGGTGTGTGGGGGGTGTGTGTGGTGTGTGTATGTATGTGTAGTGTATGTGGTGTGTGTGTGTGGTGTGTGTGTGTGTGGGTGGTGTGTGGGCGGTGTGTGTGGTGTGTGTATGTATGTGGTGTGTGTATGTATGTGTAGTGTATGTGGTGTGTGTATGTGTGGTGTGTGTGTGTGTGTGTATGTGGTGTGTGTATGTGTGGTGTGTGTGTGTGGTGTGTGGGGGGTGTGTGTGGTGTGTGTATGTATGTGGTGTGTGTATGTATGTGTAGTGTATGTGGTGTGTGTATGTGTGGTGTGTGTGTGTGTGTGGTGTGTGGGGGGTGTGTGTGGTGTGTGTATGTATGTGTAGTGTATGTGGTGTGTGTATGTGTGGTGTGTGTGCATTCACATACAGGTCCATTTACAGACACATGAATTCACATAGAGAATACCTCCAGGGGAGTCTCTTTATGCCAAGTTATGAAAACAGTGGTGCCTGCAGGCGGGAGAGGGGATGTTTGTGACGCAAGGAGGATTTTCATTTTTTACTTTATTTGCTTCTTGAAATTTTTGTAGGATTTGGATAATTTTTCTATATAGAGAAAAAATAGTTTTAAAACAAAGAGTAAACATCTAACATATAGCAGCAAGATATTGAAATCGTTTATTGCTTTATGCTTATAGGAAGAGCAAAAATATCCCTATGTTAACAGTGCAAGCAGCGTGCTGCGTGGACTTTACATCATCTATTCTATTTAACAAGAGACGTCAATCCTTTACTTAGTGAGGCTTATCTCTTAACAGGACTCATTTTCGTATCTGGATCTCCAAGCACTTCAGTAAAAGGTGAAGAGCCGCCTTCCCCCAGGCGTTGCAGTGGATCAGGAGCTGCTCTGTCAGAAGGGATGGGCAACGTGGAGACCATTCTGCCATTTTCCATACCACTCCCTACAGTGCACGGCACGATGAAGACTTATTGAATTGCACCTAAACATATCAACCACCCACTGATAGAGCTTGGACATTTGTCCTCTTCAAACCTCATGTTGAAATTTCATCACCAATGTTGGAGATGAGGTACGATAGGAGGTGTTTGGGTGATGGGTGAGGATCCCTCATGAACATCTTGGTTGAGTCATGGGCAAGGATCCCTCATGAGCGTCTTGGTGCAGTCCTTGAGGTAAGGAGCAAGTTCTCGCTCTATTAGTTCCATGAAAACTGATTATGTAGAAGAGCCTGGTGCCATCCCTACTCCTTGCTTCCATTCTCACCATGTGGTCTTTGCACATGTCAGCTTCCCTTCACCTCCCACCGTGAGTGGAGACAACCTGAACTCCAGAATCAGCCTGAATCACCAGATGCAGGTGCCAGCACCATGTTTCTTGCACAGCCTGCAGAACCACAAGCCAAATCCACCTCTTTTCTGTATAAATTGCCCAGCGTCAGACATTCCTTTACAACAACACAAGGGGACTAAGATGCCCGTGTATCTTCTTCCAGTTTGCTATGGCAGCCCCACTTTGGTGGAGGCACTGGCCAGCTTCTCTCTGGCCCCGTCATTTGGGTCATTTGATTTGCCCACTTCACAGATAGCTCCCTCCCAACCTGAAACAGACGATAGACAGTTGGCACTGCTTGGCTTGTCCTGCCATGTGATCACCATTCTTCATATCTTCCAGAAGTTTCTAAAAATATATCTGGGGCTTAAAATCACTTACCCTTGTTAGATTTTTTTTCATTTGCACTTTTTTGTCATTTTGATAAGAATGAGGAGAGCAGATAAACTCATAGGATTAATTCTCATTGAAGAAATAAAAAAATCAATTTTGGAAACGGAATTCTTATTGAATAAAACAATACCTGTCCATTCTGTTACAACCTGTCCTGGTGAAGACAGCCTGTCTACCCACAGAGAGAGCCAGGAGAAGCCCAAGTGGTCTTGACTCTGATTCGCTCCGGGCGTCTCCTGTTGGTCAATGCCACGGTCCTCCTCCAGGTGCCCCTCCTGCAGTGTGGCAGGCTCGATTCTCTCTCTGGGATCTCGTATGTTCTCCTGACACTGACCTTCAGAGGCTTCCACAGTGACTCCTGGCCACCACCGTCTGGCTCTCTGTACCGTCTCCACTGGTCAGAGGCACCTGCACCTACCACAACCCTGTGTTAAATCAAAGAGCCCCGCAGTGCTCTCTGTCTCTAACAAAGTTTCTTCTAGGAAAGCACTTCTTAGATTTATAATTTTGTATGTAAGATTGTGGAGTCAGGAAGAAAACGCGAAGAGTTTGAGCATCTTTTCTGGGTCATGCGAGGAAAACAGTTCAAGATTTCCAATAATAGTAAAAACATCAAACAGATATCTCAGAGGTTTCTATGAACCAGACAATGAACTAAGTTTATTATCATATACTATCTTATTTGACTCTCAAAACAACTCTGTGATGTGGAGACTGTCATGGGCGAAGCTCGGGAGGCTGGTCGCCTGTATAAAGTCTCCCTTAAACTCACCCTTCCATGCCTTTCTATGGGGGAGCAGCCAAATGCTACATGACCCTTTCCGTCTAGTGTGATTGCAAGGACTGCATGTTATTTAAGAGTTGCAGCCTCCAGAGGCCCCAGCATTGGATCACACGTACAATAGGTGTCCAATTAACGATTGCTGCCTGAATTGTTGCAGAGGTCACCTGTGACCCTTGGGTGGGCAGGGTGCAGAGTGACACTATCAAGAGTTACTGGAGCATCCTACAGGCAACTCTATCTCCTTTAAAAGTTACATTGACGATAAACATAAAAATTGAGACTGTCAGCTTAATTTTATACATTTAACTTTGCAGATTAAGTTATATTATAATAAAAATGTGCTATATGTAAGATAGTTGGAGGCCCAAGAGAATGACTATTATTACTGGAGCAATAGTTAATATTTTTAAAAATTCCAGTGCAACCCAAGGATTTTCCTGCTCCCACAGGAGAGATTTGGCCCCTTCTTGCATGTTCAGACATCCCAAATCATGTGCTTAACATGCAAGCTAAAAATCCATCTATAATTAGATCTGCCTAAAAGTGAATAAAAGGCATTCCAAAGAGAGGTTTTCCACAAAATAACGTTAAAATGTCCATATGTTTAACTTGGCTTCAAGTTGCAAAATATCACAGTGCTATATGCTATTAATGCTGTAAACTTATATGGGCTTTTCAGCGGATCCAAAAGCAAAAAAGAAAAAAGTAAGTTAAGCAAAAATGAGGTGAAAGATCAAGATATGTGGAAAGAAATACTCAAAATATTTATTTAAAAAAACAATTCAGGTGACTTCACTATCCGTATTGCAACCTCCCTGTTTACAAACATTAGGCTGATTTTTCAGAAAGGCATTAGGTTCCCAGTATATTTCAGGGCAGCAGTACAGACATCTGGTTGACAGAGAAGCCAAGTATACATTCCTGTAATGTTCTTAGTCTTCCAGTCATTCTGTTTCTCCCTGTGAAATTAACAAATAGAGACCCATGATGTGTAAAATGGAAGACTCCCCAGCGTATCAATGACTTTTTATTTCTTTGATGAAATACAGCGTGCAGTGATTAGGGATTCTCACCAATGATCTCCTGCACCTATCTATATTTGCAATACTTTCATTATCCATAAGTGCATGTTTACTACAAAAACTTGGGAAACGATTAGCTGGACATGGTGGCGTGTGCCAGTAGTCCTAGCTACTCGGGAGGTGGGGGCAGGAGGAACACTTGAGACCAGGAGTTCAAGGTTACAATGAGTTGTGATTGTGCTACTGTGCTCCAGCCTGGGTGACAGAGAGAGACTCTGTGTCTTAAAAAAAAAAAAAAAGGAGGAAAATACCAAATAGTATAATATTATCTAAAATTTCCACTTTTAGGAATGGTAGAATAAAGCACTGCTGCCAACCCTTCAGCTAAGAAGTAGAAAAGCTGGACCCAAAAACCTGTTGGAAGACATCAGACAGCTAACAAAGCAAAGAAACATTGTAAGGCACAGATCCAGGAAAAGAAAGAAACTCAGCCCAGCTTTTCTCCAGGGTCAAATTCCAAAAGAAAAGGATAAGAAACTGAGCAGGGCTTTAGATTCGCCCCTGTAAAGAGGACAAATTAGAGTCTGCCAAGGAGGGAGTTTTTGGGAAATCTGAAGATTATAGAGTATGAGTGAACCAGAAATAAATACTTCTGGCAAGGATCACACCCAATTTTATCTCAAATCCTAATAGGGTAAAGATAGCCTGGGATTGCTAACACCTTCCAGAAATATATGTAAATCTTCTCTGAAAAAAAAAAAAATGTCATCCTATATCTCAATTATCTTTCCAATTTTTCTTTTTTTTTTTAATTTATTTATTATTATTATACTTTAAGTTGTAGGGTACATGTGCATAACGTGCAGGTTTGTTACATATGTATACTTGTGCCATGTTGCTGTGCTGCACCCATCAACTCGTCATTTACATCAGGTATAACTCCCAGTGCAATCCCTCCCCCCTCCCCCCTCCCCATGATAGGCCCCGGTGTGTGATGTTCCCCTTCCTGAGTCCGAGTGATCTCATTGTTCAGTTCCCACCTATGAGTGAGAACATGCGGTGTTTGGTTTTCTGTTCTTGTGATAGTTTGCTAAGAATGATGGATTCCAGCTGCATCCAAGTCCCTACAAAGGACTCAAACTCATCCTTTTTTATGGCTGCATAGTATTCCATGGTGTATATGTGCCACATTTCTTAATCCAATCTGTCACTGATGGACATTTGGGTTGATTCCAAGTCTTTGCTATTGTGAATAGTGCTGCAATAAACATACGTGTGCATGTGTCTTTATAGCAGCATAATTTATAATCCTTTGGGTATATACCCAGTAATGGGATGGCTGGGTCATATGGTACATCTAGTTCTAGATCCTTGAGGAATCGCCATACTGTTTTCCATAATGGTTGAACTAGTTTACAATCCCACCAACAGTGTAAAAGTGTTCCTATTTCTCCACATCCTCTCCAGCACCTGTTGTTTCCTGACTTTTTAATGATTGCCATTCTAACTGGTGTGAGATGGTATCTCATTGTGGTTTTGATTTGCATTTCTCTGATGGCCAGTGATGATGAGCATTTTTTCATGTGTCTGTTGGCTGTATGAATGTCTTCTTTTGAGAAATGTCTGTTCATATCCTTTGCCCACTTTTTGATGGGGTTGTTTGTTTTTTTCTTGTAAATTTGTTTGAGTTCTTTGTAGGTTCTGGATATTAGCCCTTTGTCAGATGAGTAGATTGCAAAAATTTTCTCCCATTCTGTAGGTTGCCTGTTCACTCTGATGGTAGTTTCTTTTGCTGTGCAGAAGCTCTTTAGTTTAATGAGATCTCATTTGTCAATTTTGGCTTTTGCTGCCGTTGCTTTTGGTGTTTTAGACATGAAGTCTTTGCCCATGCCTATGTCCTGAATGGTACTACCTAGGTTTTCCTCTAGGATTTTTATGGTATTAGGTCTAACATTTAAGTCTCTAATCCATCTTGAATTAATTTTTGTATAAGGAGTAAGGAAAGGATCCAGTTTCAGCTTTCTACTTATGGCTAGCCAATTTTCCCAGCACCATTTATTAAATAGGGAATCCTTTCCCCATTTCTTGTTTCTCTCAGGTTTGTCAAAGATCAAATGGCTGTAGATGTGTGGTATTATTTCTGAGGACTCTGTTCTGTTCCATTGGTCTATATCTCTGTTTTGGTACCAGTACCATGCTGTTTTGGTTACTGTAGCCTTGTAGTATAGTTTGAAGTCAGGTAGCGTGATGCCTCCAGCTTTGTTCTTTTGACTTAGGATTGTCTTGGAGATGCGGGCTCTTTTTTGGTTCCATATGAACTTTAAAGCAGTTTTTTCCAATTCTGTGAAGAAACTCATTGGTAGCTTGATGGGGATGGCATTGAATCTATAAATTACCTTGGGCAGTATGGCCATTTTCACGATATTGATTCTTCCTATCCATGAGCATGGTATGTTCTTCCATTTGTTTGTGTCCTCTTTTATTTCACTGAGCAGTGGTTTGTAGTTCTCCTTGAAGAGGTCCTTTACATCCCTTGTAAGTTGGATTCCTAGGTATTTTATTCTCTTTGAAGCAATTGTGAATGGAATTTCATTCCTGATTTGGCTCTCTGTTTGACCAGGCTGACGGGGTGACTGTGAGCCGCAAAGACCCCGGGCAGACGTGGCCCTGGAGCTGCACAGCTTCACGCCCATGCCGAGAACGGGGTCCTCAAAGGTCCCAGGCAGGGCTCGCTCCTGTCGTGTTTGTGCATCCACAGTGTAGATAAGCTGGAGGGAACTGTTTTGACGAGTCGTCAGAGTCGATGATGCAAGCAGCCAACAGGCACTGTCTTGCCAGGAATACAGATAGACCAACCTTGCTAGGGTCTGTGTGCTTAAGAGCTTCCAAACTTTGTCAGAGTACTTCAGTGTTCCCTTGTGCTTAGGAATTTACTCGAAACAGTCAAATCTCCTTATAAAATGCATTATGTGGGGACCCTGCTCAGGGCCAGGCCACTTCACCTCTCTGAGATGTCTGGTAAACTCAGCGTTCCCACCTCCACACCTTTTGATGCTGGCCCAGCCATTTCAGCACCAGTCCCCACTCTGCTTGGTGCAGGAGGGAAGTCTTGGCTGTGGTTCTTTTTGTACTTTTGAGTTTGTTTTTTTGTGAGGGCCATAGTTTTGCTCAGGCGTGCTCAGGTGCATGACTCTGCACGTGAACTCGGAGACACTTTTGAAGTGTCACTGGATGGAAGTGAGCCCAATGTGCCCTATGTCGTGATGGTGTTGCCCTGAGGTCCCCAGCAGAGGCCAAGCTCCTGGGGACAGGACCCTGTAAGGTGCTGTTTGATCCCCTGCTCCGGACCCAGACTCTTCACTGTGGCAGGAAGAGGCCAGCCCCATTCAGGTGCCTGCGTGTAAGAAGAACTGGGGCTCAGAAAGGGGCTTCTTTGGACCAAGCTGCACTCTGAGCACCCCTGCGACCCTCTCCCCTCATCGCCCACTCACCTGGGGGAGGGAGAAACTCCTAGAAAAGCTTTGCTCTCCATGAGCTACTCGAGGTCAGGGATTCATCTCGTCACGTGCGGAAGCTTCACAAGCCTCAGGAAGGAGCCACTCCCCATTCCTCCTCTTTACCCTGCCAGGGACTCCTGTGGGAGGCAAAGTCCAGCCAGGACCCCGCCCACTCCAGGAAGAGTGTGCAGGAGGTTTGGCACCATCCAGGGAGGGCAGGGCCCGCTGAGTAGGGAGGTCTCTGAGCTTTGTCCCAGAGACCCTGGGTACACATGGAGTCCCCACCCTGAGGACCTACTGTGGGGTCACAGAGTGACAGCAAGTCCATGGGCCTCACCCATCCATGCCCAGAGGTGACCTGCCCTTGGGGGCTGGTGCTCAGAGGAGTCCGGAGACCAGGTGCGAAGGGGACAGGAGGCTGAAGGTCAGCAGTGGCGGGCAGGAGGGAGGATGTGGCCGTCTGCTCTGTGCTTCCAAAAGGGCCCCAGTGCACGTGAAAGGCCACCAGGTGACGGACCAGCCCAGAGACCGTTCTGGCTGTGCCCGCTCTCCAGCTTCCTCCATCCTCTGACCAGGCCCTGGGTGCCTTTGACATTGCACCAGCCACTGACCAGGGCAGTCATGGAGATGAAGGGGAGACAGCACCTATCGGGCTGCAGATCCCTGTGCTTATGGGCGGCGACGGTGGCACTGCCTCCCCATCCTGCTGGCCAGTATCAGGCCAGGGGGTCCATCAGAGATGGCCCTGCCTCCAACCACAGAGCTCTCAAGGAAAGGCCTGCAGACTTAAGGTCTAGGGCAGAGTGAGGCACTCAGCCCACCCTGGTTCCAGGCCTGAAAGGGAGAATGTGTCACATCCACACCAGCTTATGCCAGGCCCCTGATGCACAGAGGCCCATAAAGACCATCTCTTTGGATGTGACCATGACAGTACAGATGCGACCAGACATTTTATCCCCAGAAATGTAGCCATCAGCAGGAATAAAAATAGAAAGGCTGCTGTCTCACTGCAGAGGACAAAAGCAAGTCAAGTATGGGACATATAAAAAGAGAGGAAAAGGAATGGCAAAAAAGCAAAAGAAAGAATTCAAATAGAAAACAAAAAACAAGAGGACAGAGATGGGAACAGCTGTGCCGAAATTAAAAAGGAAAATGTCTTCATTAACAGACAAAGGCTTTGTATTGGATGGAAAGTAACATCCATAAGCACAGAATGGCCCTGAAACATTGAAAATAAAAAGATGGGTAAAGGTTTGCGCTGTCAAACACAAATAACATAAATAAGATAGTAATGCAATAGGCAGCAGAGTCAAGTTCAAAGAGGAAAACAGGAAATGGGGCCAACATTTCCTAATACAAATGCTGTGAGCCAATAGCATGTGAAGCGTGAATCTCAGAGACAGCTTAAGAGGCCAACCCAGCCGCCACGAGGTGCCTGGCTGTAGGAGAACCTGCGAGCATCGCAGCCAACTTGGAGCTGTTAGTGCTGCATTCCTCCAGATGATGGAGGAGGTGTGTGGTGGGTTGTGGCACTTTGACAGCCCCTTATCCCGTGGGCCATTAACCTGACCAGCCCAGGCCTGCAACCTTCCAAAGAGGAGACCCACTAAAGCCCACGAGAATGTCCTGATATCATGACAGTGTTAAGCAGAGACCTTGGGAAGGTTTCCGAATGGGAACTCCTAACATTTCTAACTCACCGATACGCTTGCCCACAGCTTTGGGTGGATGACAGCATCATCCTCAGCAGGGAGGTCACTTGGGATGATAATACCGAGATTCTGCACTATTCAAGAATTAGCATGGCCCTGGCCAGCACAGCAGGGCTCTGATGGGGAAGTGCAGGGAGCCTGTCCTGTTTGGGAGGCAGACCCAGAAGGCCATGGGGCCCACCTACTGTGGGGGTGCATGCATGGAAGGGGGTGCCCCGACTGAGGCAGAGCCCACAGAAGCTGCCCTGAGAAGAACACACAGGCAGGTCTGAACTGTGCAGAACAAGAGGTGCCATGGGCTGTTCAGCCTCAAGTGAGCAGCAGGATGTGATGACCACGGCCTGGGATAGCCAGATTGGGACCACTCCGATGGGGAAACCCATGGTGAGGGGGAACTCAAAAGCAGGCCCGGCCCCACCACCCAGCAAAGAGCTCATTTAGCTGGAGTGGAAGCGGCACATGTTGGCCCAGGAAGGAAGCAGGGTGACCCTCCTGCCAGGATACCAGGGCTTAGCCCTCAACTCCAAATAATGGAAGGGGTAGAGATCCATGGGTCACAGAAGGTGGGGGGCAGAGGAGATCACAAACATGCTGGGAGCCTTGAGAGAACTTCTGGAGCCAGAGGAGAAGGAATAGCTCGGAGAACTGATCATGAACGTGTTCCCGCATCCCCTGCACCTGTGTTCACACCACCTCAGTGTGTTCACACCACCTCAGTGTGTTCACACCACCTCAATGTGTTCACACCACTGCAAGCTCATACCATACTCGGTCACCCAACCTACAATTCTGTTAAGTATTCCTGATTTGGGTAATGTACCCTAGTTATTCAAGATGTCACCACTGAGGGAAGCTGGGAGATGGACCATGGACCTTTCTGTGTCATTTTTGTAACTTCTTCTGAGTCTAAAAATTAGTTCAAAAGGAAAGTGTTAACAAATTCATTAAGTAGAAATTAATTTATCAAAGCATCCCATGTAACAATGCAAACGCCTCCATCAGTGGTAAGGATCTATTAGTTGTTTACACACTAGTGTAAATGAGCTAGTTAGGATTAATCTTAGCTATGAAACTGAATGAAGTACTGGATGGGGGAGGATGTGGAACAATGTTCATATTTGAGCTGGGGGTTCCCTGTGGGCTGTACTGAGAGATGTCCTCAATGGGGCTGAGGGTTAGGGCAAGCTCTGAGCAGAGGGTTAGGACAGAGACTCTGGGAGGGAGAAGGGCCTGGGCTCTGACCTGGAAGGATGTGTTCCCTCCTGAAGCTCTTCCACCTCTACCCACTTTGCCACAAGGTCCTATGGCCCTGGCAGAAAATGAGCTGCACCCACAGAGCTTTGTTCTCTGGATCAGGAGTCATGTTTGTCTTATGGGCAGCCTGGAACCAGAAAAAAGTTACTTGTTCCACCCAATTTGACTATGGGCAGCAAGATTGTATTCATGCTCAGTGACCACCGCTCAGCTCCATTTGGGAAAACAGCCCTCGGTGACTTGGGAATGGCTTAGGTTCTGTGTTGCCCTTTGTCAGAGCCTGTGGGGGGCTGTGGGGCTGCAGTAAGGGCCTGAGACTCTGCCTCCCAGCACCCCGAGCAGGGCGGGCTCTCACACAGCCTTGACTTTCTGGGGAGCAGCTAGAGCAAGCTTGACGAGACATATGTTTTTCTTCTGCTTGCAGAGGAAAGAGGCTTGGATTCAGTTTTTTAATTTATTTCAAATGCCTCTATCATGAGACTTACGCAATTTTTATTTTCCAGCTTTAAAATAAGCTTTAAAGTTTGAGACTTTATTTGTCTGAGCGAGGAAAATGCTTCCTTCTCTGTCAGATGTTTTGTTGTTTATTGAACACCTAAGAAAAAGCCATTTGACAAAGATCCAAATGTTTACCCTCCAGTGACTGAGGCCCAACCAGAGTGTGCCTCGTGGGGGAATTTGTGTCCTAGAGGGTAACAGTTGAAAGAAAAAGTCACCGGGCCTGCTCCACTGTGGTCTGCACACACAGGTCAACTTAATAAGAGTCAGTTTCTGCTTTTTTTTTTTAAGTGAGTCAGTTTCTGCTTTTTTTTTTTTTTTTTTTTTCAGTCAAACAGTACAACAAGCATTTCTGCTGGTGTGAGTGTTTCTCTGCCAGCTGGCTGTGCCATGTTGTGTGGGCCATCTAAGGCAACTAATGAGAGTTTCATTACTCCAGGATTCGTTGCAGAACAGAGCCAAGATGTGTTCTCTTCAGGTTCTCTTCAGGTTCCAGCTGACTGTGGAGAAAGCACAATATGTATCCAAAAGTAAAAATGTCCTTCTTCCTAGAATTACGTTGCAGAGCCACAGGCCAGTATTTAAATATAAATACTTTGGTCACTAGAATACATGAGCTCCATGAAGCATAAATGGTCTGACTTCATATAAGACGTTTGTTGAGGGCTTTAAACATTTCCTGCAGCCCCACCCAGGGCAAGTGTGCTCAAGGCCAGTGCTCTTGGTCAGCCCCACAGACGTTTCCACAGCGCTTTGGGGTCTTCTCTCCTTGGCTACTAAATGGCTCCTAACACATGCGGCTCTTCTTTGAGACAAGACCATAGGTGGGGCTTTGTGATCTTTATGGGTTTTGTTTGGGAGTTTGAGATACTTGATACAGGGCTGTAACTCCTCGGGTTTGGGCAAAGGCATGGCCTTAGGCATTCGTTGGTATTTCTTAGCCAGAAGATCTTACAAAATGAAAATCGACTGTAAATAAATAACGCTAACAGTGTCTGCAGTGCGAGGAGAGGGCAGGGGGGGTGCAGGAGATGGGGCCGGCAGCTCAGCAGCATCTGGGCTCTCTCCCCTGCCCCAGAAGCAAATCTCAGCTTGGTTGAGAGAAGACAGAGATGGCACTTTTGATAGAAAGAGAAGCCCCCAAGAAATTTGGGATCTAGTGGAATCGTGGGAAACCAGGAAGAAATGTTAGGAGATGATTAAGATGTATAATAAGGTGTCCAAAACCTTTGACAAATACAAATTAGAGAAAGGGAGGTAAAGACAAGAGCCCTGAGATGGTGCCCGAAGAACTTTAAATGGAGCCTGTGCAGCATCTGGGCCAGGAAAGGGACCATCTCCATGAGAGATGGACGGGGCACGAGCCCTGGGCAGCCTCCACCAGGTCTCTCTAGCCCGAAATTCAGAAAACCTATCTCTTGATCAAAAAGACGTGTCAGTGTTCCATCCTCCTTTGTTCAGGAAAGGTTGGCTGTGAGAGCTTTTGGAAGAAACCTCCTCTCACCACAACAAAAGCAGGAGAACCTTGGCCTGTGATTGCACAGCACAAGGAAGACACGCAATTAGCTTCACTGCAAAGTGCTCCCAGATGAAACTGGAAACACAACAAATAAAATCATTAGCCATCAGAACTGGAATTACCTTCCAAGGCTGATGCTTGTACTTTTCTCTCGCTCGATCTCTCTCTGACTCTCTTTCTCTGATTCTCTCTCTCTCTCTCTCTCTCTCTCTGACTCTGTCACTGTCTCTCTCTCCCTCTCTCTGCCTCTTTCTCTCTGTCTGTTCCTTTCTGTCTCTCCATCTCTGTCTTCCCCTTCTGTTTCTTTTCCTTCTGTTTCTTTCTTCCTATCTTCCCTCTCCCTCTTCCTCCACTCTCCTTCTCGTTCTGCTTCCCAAACACGACTCTCGATGGTGCTAATGATTATATGAAAACTGAGTCCTATACCTGCATGTGGGAGAAGAAGGTAGCAGGCAGGAGGTGGGTCTTTGGGAACCGTGTCTGTAGGTGACTCACAGGGTCAAAGACTCCCATGGCTTCAAACTCAGTTGTAGAACCCAAGGCATTCTGAGGGGCCTCCTTCAGGGGTTTTCAGGTCCCCCAATACCCATTATTTGACTAGCCTGTCACCTACCTGTGCCAGAGGTACAGTGAGTACAGGGGTGGGGGTGAGACAGGAGACCAGGACAGAACCTTGCTCACACAGCTGCACCCCCAAGTGAGAAAACCTATCCTGGAGACACCAGCCATGCGCCTGCTTCTTTAAACCAACCCCCAGCCTGGGGCTGTAAAGGCTGGAGCCCATTGGCACAAGTATTCCCTACGGCCACTACCTGGTTCTCGGTGCATTTGGTCATGTGGGCTTTGTCCCTACCACATCCTGCTCTTTGCCATTGTTTATATTGTGTGTAACATCTGCCAGGACGGCCAGAAGCACAGAGGAGTGGAGTGCATTTGCAGGACAAGCACAAGAAAACCAAGGGTGCCAACGCCTCTCAGGCTGCCCGCTGCCACACTGACACCACAAACCACCAGCTACAGGAGACACACTGTGAGTCCCAGCCTGCCAGAGGGCCCTGGCCTCCCCAGCACAGCCCAAGGCCTCCCTGACTTTGACATGGTTCCTCTTGGAAGCACAAACTCCATCTTAACACGCTAGGCTACTGGGGAATGTGCTTTACATAAAGCATCTTTCATTGCATGAAAGGCTTTCCTGAGGCTGTCATTCCACCTCAACCCAACCCCAAGCAGGCCTCCTTCCTCCCAGGGAGCTCTTCTGTTCCTAGGCTGCTCTGCTGCCCTCTGCACAGGGATTTAAATGGGGTCATGACCGAGAAGGAACAACAGTGGCTGGAACCAGCTCGGCGAGGTTCTGTTTCTCCACATAGCTGCCGAGTCTCTGGGACAGATTCTCTAACCTGGAGTGGGATACTTCCCTCTCTGTGCCTGTTTCCTCATCTATAAAATGGGTATTACAATGTCCCCTACCTCATGCGGTGGTTGGGAATATTCATTGATGAATAGGGCTTGCCTCACTGTAAGTACCATGTAAGGTATAAATTATTATATATATATACAATATTTCACAATGTCAGCCATCGAGGCAGAGAGGGCCATGCACCTGCTGCAGACGGCAAGAGTGGAAGAACCTGGGAAGCTCTCTGCTGATGCTCATGGCTGTCCCGGAAGAGGGAGTGGAACCACCCAGCCCAGCTCAACTGCCCAGGAGAGCTCAGTTCCATAGACCGTGGTCCCTGGGGACAGAGTGCCGCTCAGCTCCCATGAATGTGCCTGCGTGCTTCCCTCCCTGTCACCCTTCCCTTCTCAGCTGGACACACACTGATGTCCACTTGTGATGTGTTTAGATTCACTGCAGGCCCATGAGAGCCACGTGACCCTCAGCAGGGCTTAGGAAGATGTAACACTGGACATGGTAACAGAACAACCACACGAGAATAATCTCACAAGATGGTCCATCCCCAACAGGCTAGCATCTGGGCCACCCTGGACACATGTGCCTCCTGCTGGAACAGTGACCAAGGGGACACTAAGGTCCCCCATTGGTGTGAGGTGTATGGGAACTCTCTGTACTATCTTTGTAATTGTTCTGTAAAGTTAGAACTCTTATAAGAAATGAAGTTTAGTTTTAAATCCTCCTTGTCTTGTCTAACCACCCACTCTTCTGTCTGGATGTCTGGATCAGGCAGGCACTGAGGGCGCCCTGGGCAATTGGCCCCAGAACCTTGGGTCCATCAGCTCCCTCAGCCAAGAAATGTAACTGATCCCAGAACCATGAATTCCCCTAATTGCTCCCTCCGCAGAATCGTTCTGGAAACCCCGAGCTTCCACATGTGTTTCTACTCAGGCCTGGCCATTCCCACGTGGATGCCAAATGTCAGCCGCCCAAGGAGACGGGCAACATGATCTCTCTAAGACCTTAGATGAGCCCACCTTGCCTTTGTCTGGCTTTGGAGGGCCAGGACACATGAGTTTTAGAGCCACGGTCTCTGTCGTTGACCTAGGATGAAGAGGCTGGGGTTGACCATTCCAATGCCTGAGTTTCAATAGAGAAGGAATTTAACTTATAGACACAACCACTCACTCTAAAAGGCCACGGGTCAGTCACCAGCCACACTCCCAGAGTGGGTTTCTCCTAGTAGGATTCCTTCAAGTGTCCTTTCCACAGTGACTCAAACTCCTCACATGCTAGTGGTCACCCCTACACGGCTGACTCTCCCAAGGGTCTTCCTGGGGTCTGCACTGAGGCCTTGGCCTCATAGAGTCCTCACGGAAGGGTCTGGATGCTCAGCCTCATGTCACATCACACTCACAAGACCCCCGTTCTCCCCTAGGCTCTTCCCATCCAGCTCTGCACGGTGCATCGGAGCCCAGCTGACCCCCTCCTCCCGGCCTGCTAGGCCTCCAGACCAGGAGGGAAGGTGCGCTGGGGAGAGCTGAGAAATGCCTGATTAATACATACAGGCCACACGATGAATTTGGGGTATCTAGGGCCACTCTGAACCCTCCAACGTTGGCATCCCAAGTCCTGGGCCATGTCCGGGATGGAGGAGGGAGGTTAGCTCATCAGATTAGGGGACCTGGGAAGGTTTCGGGAGTGTGAACTGGGGAAATCTTGCCCCTTGGAGGCCAGGTGGATCCTGTAGACTCAATCCTTTAATTTTTCTCTGTCTTTGGGTTTGGGGGTGTATTCTGGTGAGAGGGACCTGGGGCAGGGATAGGAGTCCCAGGTAGGAGACCAACAGGGAAGAGCTACCCCCGTGTCCGGCCTGGGAGAAAGGGGAGGGCACCAGTAGGCCTTTCTACATTGCCCTTCACCCTGCAGACTAAGAAACGCGGCAGCACCCAGGAGAGGGATTCTGCCCAGGAACGTGGGGTTCACCTGCAGCCCGAGCTTCTCTGGACCTTGTATCTCAAGAAGCAGAGTGAAGAGGATGGTAAAATCCACCACTTTTAAAGGCACAAAGGGCGGGGGACTCTGCCCTCTGGGGAGGGTCTGACGGATACGGACAGGTTTGGATTATGCCCTCCCTTGTGGATGTTACATGTCTAATGCAGCTTCATTTCACAGCAGCCCAGGGCAGTTGCAATTCACTGTGCACTCAGAGAACCTACAAAAACTCTTCGTGTACACGCCGAGAGCTTGTGTATGCCTAGCCTGCAGTGGCACAGCCAGTTACAACTTACTCTCTGGAAACTACTAGGTCCAGAGTCAGCAGAAGGTATAGAGAGGCCATGAGGAAGGTGTCATTTGACAAGGTCTGCAAGCAGAGATGCCTCTTGTGTGACACATCCAGCCCCGCCTCACCCCAGCCTCTGCTGCAGTGACCAGTGACCAGTTCCCACAGACGGTGGTCGGCTTCACACAGCCACACTTCAGGGTCACCTTGCCTGGAGCCTGGAGCAGTGGTTGATCCCAAAGGGGCTGCCCATCTCCAAGGGGGATGGGAACTCATGAGGTCAGCATGTTCCTTCTCAGGGGGTCTGGCGGGGACCCCCCAGGCCCTACAAGAATAATGTCTTCACACTGACTCTCTCTCCTCCCTATCATCTCTCAGTCCTGCCCTGGCTCATCAGTCCCCTCATTCATTTATGGAGCCTCTTCCCAGACTCTGCCCTCAGTGGGACCAGGCTAAGACTATGACATTGAAAGGTAAAGTCATGGTGCGTGGAGACCACTGTTCTCACCAGAGGAGGAAGATGAGGCCCAGGAGGCACCCGAGGTGAGAGCATGGATGAGTGACTGGAACGGCCAGTGGCGGGAGGGGGGCAGCTCCCACCATTGTGCAGACGGCCCAGGCTGCTGCCCCAGGATGGCAGAGTTGGCAGCATCTGCCTCGGAAATGAAAACAGCCCCCAGGAGAGAAGGATTCTTCTTTTGGCCTCCAAGGACTCAAGAATGTGCAGCAGAGAGAGAGGTCTGGAGGCATGATAGTAACGCTAGGAGGAGACAGAGGAGGAGCCCGTCAGGGACTACCCTGGGGTGGCCGCACCTGCCCCCTTCATCCAGTCCCCTTGGCTGTGGCCAGCTGCCCCAGGCAGGGATGACTAAGGAACCAGAAAGGTTCTGGAAGGCCCATCCCAAATACGGAAGGCTCATGGGCTCAGCACCATTGAGCCCACCTATGGGTGCCCTGAATCCTAAGCACCCCCAGGATTCCCGGTGCTATCAGCTCTTGGATTTGCCATTACCCCTGGGGCAGGGCTTGGTGACTCCTCTCCATCTCCCCTCCTCCCTACCTTCCCACACTCCTTCCTTTCTTCCTTCTTTCTCTCTTCTGAAGAGTTGAGAGACTTCTTCAAATCCCCAAAGAAAGCAGAAGAAACCAGTTCTTTGGATGTTAGGAGGTTTATTCCATTTTGCAATCCCCAAATAGCTGGACCAGGTGTCTATTAACTGCACCTGTCTATTAAGTGTCAGTATGTGAACACCATCATGAATTGTGCTGCTTCCTAGGACGGCCTCTGAGACCTTCCTATTGCCTCCCTGATTCATGGACTTCCAAGAAAAAGCCAGCAGTCAGGACCCTGAGAGCCCGGTTTCAGCATGTCTGAGCTGTCATGTTAATACATAGTCTCTAAGCCAGGCTCTTGGAGTAATCACATAATCTTCACAGCAACAACCTGAAGAATATGCCATGATTGCCTTCAGGCTACAGAGGAGGAGGCTGAGCGGTAAGTAACTTGCTCCATGTATCACTGGGCTGCCTGGCCACACTGGCCTCCTCCTGAGGATCGTGGCAAGGGCAGAGGGGAGCAGTGGCCCCATTCCTCAACAGTGCTTGATGTTTTTGACCATCCACTTGAATCCATCCATCAACATTTGACTGTGATCTCAATGCCAATTATTTGATTATCCATGAATTTGAATAATTTTCCTTCTTAAGATTCCTTTGCCCTTCTTATGTTGTGAGCTGCTGATTCACCTGTGAATGACTGTCTGTCTTAACATTGATTTCTGGGAGCTCTTAGGCAAGTTCCTGAATGTGCTCATGTCTCCGGCTCCTCATTGAGCAGTGGGGCTCACCACCCTCCGCGAGCTGAAGGATTAAATCCACAACTACAGAAAGCACCGATAATAGCGCTGGCTGAGGGCAAGGGCCGTGTTGTTGTAAATTAAAGGTAGAAATTCTTTGTTTCTTCATTTCTTGCTGCAAATAGTGACGTCAGTGTTTCATTTGCCTTTGCAAGTCACATATGGAAGTTTCACGTTTATATAGAGTAATATAACTTTTCCATTCTGTTTTCTAACTTAGGTGTTATGCTAAGAGACACCTTTTTCACCCCCAGAGTGTAAAAATATTCACCAATATTCCTCTCAAATTCCTTTACCATTTCATTGTGTTACACTTATCTCTTTAAGCCATCTGGAATTTATTTCACTGTGAGGTAAGAATCCAACTTTGATTTTTTTCCCCCAAAACTGTAACCACCTATGCCAGTAACATTTATTGCACAATTCGTCTTTTCCGCACGGATTTCATTCTCCCTTTTCATGTGATAAATACTTACGTATCTTGAGTCATTTCTGAACCATCAATGCTTCGCTCTGATTCTATTTTCCGTTAGCACCAGTGTCGTGCCCCTCTCATTACTCTGGTTCTAAGGCGTGTTGATATTTCAGACCCGGGGCCACTTCACGTTGTTATTTTCCCTGGAAAATACTCCGTACTATTCTTGCACAGTCATTCTACCACGTGAACTCAACATGATTTTGTTCCCCCCAAGTAGACTTTTGGAATTTTAATTGGAATTCTGTCCACAGCACATTAGAGTGCCCTCCCCAGAGACCTGGCATGTTAAACATGAAGTCCTTGCCCAGAGCAGGGGCTGCCTCGTCCCTTCCAGGTCTCACACTGAAGAGGGCTCTGCCACTGCTCTCACGCACCTCCTGATTTATGACACTCTACACTTCATCATTCTGTAACTCTTGCAAATAAAATGCATTTTTCTTTCTTCTTCTTTTTTTTTTTTTTTTTGAGACAGGGTCTTGCTCTGTTGCCCAGGCTGGGGTGCAGTGTGGCAATCACACAGTTTCAGCTCAGTGTAGACTCAAACTACTGGGCTCAAGTGATCCTCCCACCTCAGCCTCCTGAGTAGCTGGGACTACAGGCGCCCACCACCATGTCCAGATAATTTTTTGTAATTTTTGCAGACATGGTGTTTCACCATTTTGCCCAGGGTGGCCTCAAACTCCTGGGCTCAAGAGACCTGCCCACCTTGGGGCCTCCCAAAGTGCTGGGATCGCAGGCACCAGCCACCGTGCCCGGCCAAATGCATTTTCTCAACTGATTCGCATTTCCTTCATTCAAAGACAATGTTGATTAGAAAATGCACCATTAACTTGATGTCACCTTTCCAGGAAAAAAAAAAGGGGGGGGCTATTATATTTAATATATGCGATGGTCATGGAAACATCCCAGTTTCAGAAAAAATAATAAGTGAACAGGTATATATGTGTATGAAATAAGTACACATATACATGCATACATACAGACAGCTGAGTTGATCCTCCACTCTGAGGATCTAAACTTGGTTTTGCTGATACATGGAGCATCTAGAAAAATCACAGATGCTTAGACATGGATGTTTTGTAACCAGCCACCTCCCGAACTCATATCCGTTCTAGTCATTTTTAAGTTGTCACTGGAAGGACAATAACTCAGATCACCCTCAAATAATGAAAATGATGTCTCCTCTGTGTCATAGCTTGGTTTTTTCCTTGTCTTATAAATGGGGATTTTGTTGTGAGCCTCACTCCTAGGCCACTTGGGTCGATCTCTTCTCTGCTATGCCTTTTCATCAGCAGACACAAGGACTAGCAGCAGCCACCAGTCCTCTTAATGCCTGTACACCAAAGGCGGTCTTCCTGTTGCTTCATGTGATCAGCAGCTTAGGCATCTGTGTGCAGCCAAGGGGAAGCCTCAGGCCTTCAGAGCTTTTTCCCTGTGGTGCTGTTGTTTTTTGACCTAAGCGTTTGAAGGATCCCTTCTTCCTTGCAGCTCAAGTGTTTTATTGGTATATGTTGAGGGATGTGTTTCTTTCTGTATTCTATTTCTATTGATTTAGCAGGGCTGGGGGAGCTCCTGCAGACCCACCTTGCTGCCCTGTTGTGTCTCTGAATATTGTTTTCATCCCATTGAGTCTGGCTCTGCCTTGGGGACACCCATAGTTCAGACATTCCCCCATATGCAGTATCCTTTTATTCTCCTCTTGTTTAAAATCCCATCCACTCTTTTGCCTCATCCCTATGCATTCTGGAGGCCTCCAGGCTTGCCCTCCACATCACAAGGGTGCTTCCAGAAGGGCCTGTTTTGCCCTTGACAGGATTTTAAATTCTGGAGTGACTGTCTTTAACTTCAACACCACATTTCCTCCTCACACCAAGCTCCCTTTGTGTCTCTTCCTGCCTCTTAGCAGTCCTTCCCATATGTGTTTTCTTATTTCTTCTTTCATCTCTAGCTACACTCGTATTTTCTGTTCTAGATAACCTCATCGTGGTGCATGGGCACCCATCAAACCTGAGCTACCCTCGACTCAGGCAGCTCATGAAGCCGATTTCGCACCTGCTGTCTGAACACTGAGGTCACACTGGTGAGTTTCCTGGCTAAGCCTACTTGCATCCTTTGCTCTCATGGGGTGCCGATCCCTTTGTTGTGTCACAGTGCCCCTACCTGGATGTCACAGAGAGAGACAGTGCCCTTGAGGACACTGCTGCTTGCCAGGGCTGCGTAGGTGTCATGTGCCTGCCATGCAGGCATCACAGATCCGCACAGTGACACCGTTTCCAGGTCAAGAAGTAGCCCATCTCACTGCCTGACAGCTGTTAGTGCCATTGGCCCAAGATCACCTTAGCCTGGGGGCTGGTCACACACTTTAGGGGGTCATTATTGTGAAAATTTTATCTATTATAGCTGAGATATAATAGACTGTATCTATTATCTGTGTCCTCTCCCTTGCACCCCATCCTCTCGGCTGAGGCTGAGGAGGGTGGCCGAATATAATGGAAAGTGCTCATCAGGAGATAGATGGGGATGTGGAGGGAGAAAGGGCAGCCAGGGCAGAGACAGACAGACAGACAAGGAACCTCAGAGAACACCCGTTCTTGAGGACAGCATCAGGGTAGGATTTGAGGTCAGGCCAGGCAGATGGCCCCCTTTAGATCCCAGGACTCTGGGCTCCATGACAGCAAATCTGGCCACAGTGTGTGTGTTGGCAGTGGGTGTGGGGTGGAGGGTGCTGCTGATCGGCAAGGGCGCTTAGGAGTGTCTGGTTCCTACCCACTGTGGGAAAATACAGTACATTTATGCATGCTTTGAAATTGAACATCTGTCCCCAATAATGTATGGCAATGGACATTTTCATTTTCAGTTAATGAAATTTCCATTTTTTAATAAAAAAGTAGATAATGAATGTGACTGACAACATGAATGAAAACTCTCAGTTCTCTGAAAGCCAGCAGCCAATCTCATCACCAACAGAACTCAAGAGTGTTCAGGGCACCTCTGCAATTCCTCTGAGCAATGCCCACACTGCCATCCCAGCCCTGTTCAGTCCAGTGAGCTTGGAGATCTAGCCAACAGCAGTGCCCAGTTGTGGGTGATGGAGAGTCTGGGGCTCATGGAGAAGGCGGCCTTGGGAACACATGTGTTAAGGGCCAAGGATGCAGGTGCATACCACCATGAAGGATGGGATTGCCTTTGTAAATCAGATCTTCCTATTGCAGGTTTGTGCAGCCTGGCCTCTAACTCCTAGGCCAGAAATTAACTCCTAATTCCATACTCAGGTCTCCCTGCTGACCTGCAAATGTGAGCCAACTAAAATGGTAGAAACAAGATTCTTCTGGTTTCATGGAACGTCTTGCAAGACTGAAGGCCACTGCATTCAACTTCTGACCTTGAGGGGTACTCTCAGCTCAGATTCTTTGTAATTAATCCTACTCAACTTTTGTAAAGTGATGACAACAGAACTTAGTTTATGATCTCATTTATCACCCTCCCTGTCACTAAAATACGAGATGCAAGTGCTCCACCCAAATATTTGAAGAAAAGCCAGTGAATGCAAAGTATAAATTCCTTCCCAGCATCATTGGCTTGTGAACTTGTCAAGGGGTGGCTCTGAGTGCTAAGCTCCTTGCAACTCCCTCCTGGGATTTGCTTGTGAAGCAAGGAAGGGAATAGATTCAAATCAGATTTTGCCTTGGGAGCCCATCTTCCTCTAGGCCAAATTAAATACATGTATTCCATTAGTATGTGGTAAGAGATTAAAATTATGATAGAATTGGCTGGTCTACAGTCTTCTAGAACAAAAATGGCAACTGTTTGCTTGTGGGAGGGAAGCATTTGTGAGTTTTTAAAAATCTGAAAATGAGAATAAACATTCATATGACTCATGGATTAGTCAGACAGTATATGTTTTTCCCCAACTCCCCAGAGCAACTGACATAATCAAGGTGCTCATTGGCTAAGCTGACCTTCTCCTCACCCGCACTACTGAAGTGGAATCTAGTTGCCTTTTCTTAGCCTCCACCCGCACGAGCGTCATCCTGGCTGTTCTAAGCAGTGACAACAATGGACAAACATAGAGGATGAGGCAGACATTCAGAGTTGTGCAACTTAGTACTATGCCTTAGTTTGTGCAAGAGGGTCAAGTCTGGTGTTTCTGGGTAATTTCTCAAATATTGCTGGAAAATATTTTTTGACACTTTTTTCCCTCAGGTGGGCAGAATTTGAACATGTGTAAGATTTAAGAGCAACATTTTGGGCTTAGTGTAGGGAAAGACTTTCTAACGAGAGTTGCCCACCCATGCCAAAGTCCATCTCGAATTATCCCTCCTTGAAAGCATTTTCAGTGGGACCTGAACAACAGTCAGTCATGGATGCTTTCAAGGGGTGGACTTCAGCAGTCATAGTTGGTGACCTGCCCATAGGCGCCCATGGCCTCCAACTAGAGGTGCTTGCAGCTCTGTCTTAAGGCTTTCTCTGCAAGGAGGATCGAGCCAGAAATACCAGGGAGTTAAAGGCACCCCTGGGAACAACCCTCCCCCCCGTGACTGACAAGAATTGGTGGCTAAAGACCCCAACTTTCTTACCACTCAGGTTGGCCAACACTGGTGCACGTTCTATAATTGGCCAGAGATCCCCTGTGGGATTGGGCCCAGCCCCCACAGCAGTCAGTGATGCTCCTTCTTGCATTTTTCCCTTCGTTCATTCTGCATTCACGCATCGGTGCTTCCTGGAATCACCCTCAAAATAATTACTTGTGCTCAAATCCTTGTCTCAGGGCCTGCTACTGGGGGAGCCTTTCCTAAGAAAGGGGGTTCATGCACTGGGTGGTTAGGTTGTGGGAGAAAAAAAACTGAATCTCACCATCTGGAACCTTGAAATCTAAACCTAGGAAGAAGAAAAAGAAAGACAATTGATAATGGTTTGAGGATGAAGAGGCTGGAGCCAGGACCAACTGAGCAACAACTGTCCATGCCCTGAGGACCAGGAAGAACTGAGGACCAGGAAGAGTTGCCCCAGGTATGACAGACACTCAGAGAGTAGCCCTGCATTTCCCAGAGGAAATGCATCCTGAATCCCAGAGATGATTGCAGGTGAAACTTCACAGCTACTTCTTACACCTCTGACTCAAGTTTGTTCTTTAATTTCCAAGGGCTTCATATGCTATATCTATGAAAAGATACTAAATGCACAGTAATAGTAAATGCACAGTAACGGTGGCATTGCAAATCAATGGGGAAAGCATGAGTTAGTTACTAAGTGGAGTTTAGGTAGCTAACATTTACAATTAATCTATGTCTTAAACTAAAATTATTTCAATTGTGATTAACATACTGAATATCAAAGAAAAGATTATAAAACTCTTAAAATAGATGATAGTCAAATATTTATATGGCCATCGATGGGATGGAGAATTTTAAGAGTGACCCCAAGGCGAAAACTATAAAGAGAAAAACTGATAGATAAGTCAACCTAAACATGTAAGACTTCTTTACATCAGCAACGAAATGAAAAGGGAAATGATTAAATGGAAACAATATAAATACAAATTGTTAATGGTCTTCATGTAGAGATTACATTTAAAATTCAATAAGCCATAGAGTAGGGGTGTGCTGAGAACACGAATATGCATACTATATAAAGTAGGAGAAAGTTTAATCTCACTAATAATGTTTTTAAATGACATGTTTTCCTACCACAAAGGAAAGGTCTATTAAATGTAGTGTCCCAGATTGGTGAAAAATGTGAGAAGGCACATCAATACTATCCTGAAGTCTAGGTAAACACGAAGATTATTCTGAACCGAAGACTGGCAATACGCACCTGCAGTAGAAGCTCCAAAAATAGGCCCTTTACCCCAGGGGTCCGCAGTCCCTGGGCCATGGACCGGTACTGGTCCACAGCCTGTAAGGAACCCGGCTGCACAGCAGGAGGTGAGTGGTGGGCTAGCGAGCGACACTGAGCTCCGCCTACTGTCAGATCAGCAGTGGCATTCGATTCTCACAGGAGTGCAAACCCTATTGTGAACTACACATGTGAGGGATCTAGGTTGCATGCTCCTTATGAGAATCTAATAATAAATGTAATGCAATTGAATCACCCCAAAACCATCCCCCGGCCCCATCTGTGGAAAAATTGTCTTCCACAAAACTGATCCCTGGTCCCAAAAAGGTTGAGGACCACTGCTTTAACCCATGAAGTGGCCCATTCTACTTCTAGAAATTTAATATTCTTTTTCTCCAAATGTAAGCCATGTCCAAAAAATATATCTCAAAAGATGTTAATAACAAAGCTGTTTCTAAGGAGGAAGTATTAGAATAGAAACAACCATCTAGAAACATGAATTCAATTAAATTTAAAAATTACACAATAAGATAGTATGTAGCCATTAAAATAACGTTGAGGCAGTGCATATATTGGTATTGAAAATGTTCATAAAATGTAGTGAGGTGAAATCATAAGTTAAACTTTTAGTGGGAAAGCATACATAAATAGACTCTGAAAGCTACCAGCGGTTGTTTCTCAGTGAGTGGGATTATCATTGGTTTGGCCTACTGTATTTTCTGACTTCAATAAAAATCTATTACTTTGGAGGTAAGAAAATTAAGTTCTGAAATTTCATTTTGAATAAAAATTATAACAATAAATCATCTATACATTCAACTAAGACAGTAAAAAAGGGGACAAATATTTCTAATTTGAAAATACAAAAGGAAGGAAATAATAAGGAATAAAAAATAAATCAAGAAATTATGAAAGAGAACAGTGCCATTAATAAATAAAGCCATGTGTTCTCTGAAACAGCAATAAACAGACAAAAAAGAAGAATAAAAATATGCATGTGCGCTATGATCTCAATTATGTTTAAAAGCATAGAAAATACTCAGAAGAAAACATGCAAGATATTAAATGCCACATCTGGTCATTGCACTCATATATTTTTTCTATAATTTTATATTTTATTTTCCAAATATTCTATAATGACCATGAATTCATTTTGTAATCTTAAATTGATACTGGAAATAAGTATAAAGGAAAAACATAGAGTTTTAAGTGAAAACACTGACGGTAGAAATGATAGATGGCTAAAATAGGCTAAGGTAGAAATTAACATCAGCACGGGCAGAACCACAGATGTAGGTAAGGTATATTCCTACTCTGACTTATGCTCTTGACTGGGAGTCCCCAGGATCTGGGTGTCTCCTGTGCCCCCCATACGGTTCAAGGCAGAATGGCACAAGAAGCAAGGGATGGCAGGAGGGAGAAGGTAGAGCAGAAAGCATGGGGCTGTGCACAGCAGGACAAAAGGAAATCTGGACAAGTGGAAAGATCAGGAGGTACAAGTCCAGATTCCCAAATAAAGGAGTGATTATGGACCCTGCTAAGGAAAGGATTAGGCTCCCAGGTGATAATCGTAAACAGCTGCAAGGGAAAGCTGTAAAGAGTCAGAAGTAAGGCATCTACTGGACCCAACAATAAGGACAGTTGCAAGATGGGCAGCATGCTATAAGAAATGATGCCCTCAATGGAGGTAGAAAGTGTATTTCATTCTTCAAGTTGTTTTATATGAATTTATGTGTTTAAAGTTCCTGTCCTTTCCATTAACTTGTTAATTTCTATAATCAAGTGTTCGTTCAAGTTGCAAGTTATTTAGTTATTTGTATATTAAAAGCTTGTAGGTATGTTAAATCAAACATTCCAGGGTTTTTCAAAGCACAGTGATCAAACTGTTGGATTTGAAATTGTGTTGGGTTTTACAAAGTTGGACAAAATATTTTGGCAAGGCTGGAAAAGTGGTCACTCTCATACATCGTAGATGAGAATGCAAAATGCAATTTCCCCTATGGAGAGGAATTTCAAAATACCTAGCAAAACTTCAAATTCATTTAACCCTTGACCCAGCAATTCCACTTCCAGAAACATACCCAAAATATACATTGGGAAAAATACACTAATGTATATGCGTAAGATGAATCACTGTAACATTGTTTAAAATAGCAAAAGACTGGGAGCAACCTAAAGGTCTATCAAAGGGTACTAGCTGAATAAACTATGGTATATCTACACAATACAGTACTATACAACTATAAAAAGCAATGAAGAATATTTCTATATACTGCGTTGATGTGACATTTAGGACACATTCTTAAAAGAAAAAACAAAATGTATAACTGTGGTATCTTCAAGTTGATATGTTACCATGTGTTGAAAAAACAGGAGAATATGAAAATAAACATTTGCTTTTATTTTGAGACAGAAGGATAAAACATACATTTTCACAAAATTACCTGCAGGAAGATAGAGGGGACAGGGAGAGAAGCTGGACTTCTCTGAATATAACATTGTTTTATGTAAATAATTATAACATAAAAATCAATTATGAAGCAACTCCTAAAAATCAAAAGCAAAATGAAGCTAATGAACCTCAATGTGTATCAGGTGAGTGATAAGCAAAATGGAAAGCAGCTATTGAAGTGATTTCTAAACCTAATGATTTGACTAGTCATTCCTAGTAAAATAAACCCCAGGAAATCACATGCACATACACAAAAAAGTTAACGTTTTCAGTATTTATATTGCTAACACTTATTGTATTGGTCTCTACTTTGATCCTGAGGTTATCTTGTTTATTCTATAGGATAAGACAAATAAATAATTATGTTGATGTCATGAAGAACCAGGATTTTGAGCTTTGGAGAAAGGAGATGCATGAGGATCAATCAAGTTTAGTAAAAAGTAATGGTGCTAAATTTGAGTTGGAAGTAAAATTTTTAACTCAAGATATATTTTGTCTTTTAAAAAATGTGTATTTCCTAGTTCTGTCCACTGGAAACATCTGGTAATGAGGAAAATCCCAGTAGCAATGAGCACTCCTAGAGCCCAAATTGTGTTTTCTTTATATCATCTCCCTTTAAAGGAAACCATAGCTCCTTGGAAAAATGGCTGAGTCCAAGTCTGGAGCGGGAACAAACAGAATGCCCAGGAACATGTTGCCATACCAAAAGCAAGAAGGGTATCAGGTTGCACTAGGATCTATCAGTGGTCTCAGGACTCAACTTGAAAAAGCTTCTATTGGCCAAAGAAGGGACAATTTGAGCATAAGTAATAATAATGATTGAAATAGATTGAAACATATCAAACATGTTTCTATCTCATGAATTCATAATTACACTACTAAAAAGTGTTATTTGTCATCCTTGAGGAATACTATGAACAACTACTTAGAAAATGTATAAATATCTCAGACAAGCAAAAACTGAGGGAATTTGTCACCTGGCCTTATAAGAAATGCTCAAGGGAGTCCTACATCTGGAAGAAAAAAGATTATAATTACCATAATGAAAACATGCAAAAGTATGTTTAAAAACTCACTTGGTAAAGTAGATACCCAAAGGAGAAAGAGAAAAGAATCAAACCTTCTCACTACAGAAAACGACAAAACTGCAATGATAAACAATAAGAAAGGAATGAAAGACATACAAAATAATCAGAAAACAGTACACAAACTGACAGGAGTAAGTCCTCACTGGTCAATAATAACCTTAAGTACAATTGGATTAGATTTTTGACTGAAAAGATATAAATTTGCTGAATGGATTTTTAAAAGAAACCCAACAATATGTTGCCTACAAGAAACTCACTTGTAGTGAGTTTCACTATACTCACTTTACTAACTATACTATACTCACTATACTCACTCACTTTCACTAAACTCACTTTACTTCACCTGTAAAGACACATATAGATTGAAGAAAGTGAAGGAATGATAAAAGATATTTCATGCAAACAGAAGCCAAAAGTGAGCAGGAGTAGCTATACTTATAGCAGATAAAACAGATTTTAAGTCAAAACTGTAAAAAGAGACAAAACATGTTATTATATAATGATAAAGGAATCAATTCAGCAAAAGGATATAACAATTGTAAATATATACATACCCAACACTGAAGCACCCAGATATATAAATAAATTTAAAAAAATTTTCTTTTTTTTTGAGACAGAGTCTTGCTCTGTCACCCAGGCTGGAGTGCAGTGGCTGGATCTCGGCTCACTGCAAGCTCCACCTCCAGGGTTTATGCCATTCTCCTGCCTCAGCCTCCCAAGTAGCTGGGACTACAGGCACCCACCACCTCGCCCAGCTAGTTTGATCAAATATTATTATTAGATCTAAAGGGAGAGATATCCTGGACATGGTGACTTACACCTGCAATCACAGCACTTTGGAAGGCCAAAGCAGGTGGATTGCTTGAGCCCAGAAGTTTGAGACCATCCTGGGCAACATGGTGAAAACCCATCTCTACAAAAAATTGAAAAATTAGCCATGCATGGTGGTATGCACCTGTAGTCCCAGTTACCCAGGAGGCTGAGGTGGGAGGATCAATCACCTGAGCCTGGAGTTCAAGGCTGCAGTAAGCTATGATTATGCCACTGCACTCCAGCCTGGGAAAATGGTGTGAGACTTTGTCTCAAAAAAATACAGACTCCAATACAATGATAGTTGGGGACCTCAACACCACACTCTCAGCATTGGACAGAGCATTTAGACAGAAAATCAACAAAGAGACACTGAATTTAAACCGCATTTTAGACCAAAGAGGCCTAACAAACATTTACAGAGCATCTCATGTGACAGCTGCAGAATACATATTTTTTTTATCAGCACATGGAAGATTCTCCAGGATAGACCACATGTTAAGTCACAAAACAAGTCTCAACAAACTTAATAGAATTTAAATCAAATCAAGTGTCTTTTCTGATAACAATGGAATAAAAGTAGAAATGAATACAAGAGGAACTTTCAAAACTGTAAAAACACATAGAAATTAAACAAAATGCTTGTAAATGACCAATGGGTCAATAAAGAAATTAAGAAGGAAATTTAAAAATTTCTTGAAGCAAATGAAAATGGAAACAGAGCATATCAAAACTCCTGGGATTATGCTTTGAAAGTAACTAGAAAGGCAAGAACAAACCAAATGCAAAATTAGTAGAAGAAAAGAAAAAATAAAGATCAGAGCAGAAACAAATGGAATTCAGACTACGAAAATACAAAAGATCAATGAAACAAAAAGGTGTTTTTTGAAAAGATAAACAAAATTGACATACTACTATTACCAACAGTTATATGTGAATAACTATACACCAACAAATTGGAAAACTTAATGAAAATGGATAAATTTCTGGACACATGCAATCTATCAAGATTGAACCATGAAGAAATAGAAAACCTGGATAGGTCAATTACAAGTCATGACACTGAATCAGTAATAAAAGTATTTTATCAAAGAAAAGCCCAGAACCTAATGGTTTTATTGCTGAATTCTATCAAACATTTAAAGAAGAGCTAGTGCCAATTCTTATCAAATCTTCCAGAAAATTGAAAAGAGAGGAATTTCTTCAAATTGTTTTACAAAACTGGCATTACCCTGATACCAAAACCAGATAAGGACACAACAAAAGAAAACTATAGGCCAATGTCCCTGGTGAACATAGATGGAAAAATCCTTAACAAAAACTGATAAACTGAATCCAGCAGCACATTAAAAAAATTATTCACCATGATCAAGTGGGATTTATCCCAGGAATGCAAGGATGGGTCAACATATGCAAATTAGTAAACATGATACATCACATCAAAAGGATGAAAAACAAAACCAAATGATCATCTCAATAGATACATAAAAAGCATTTGATAAAATTCAACGTTGTTTCATGATTTTAAAAACTCAAAAAATTAGGTATAATAAAACGGAATGCTGAAAGCTTTTTCTCTAAGAACTGGAAGAATACAAAGAATACTCTTATTCAACATACTACTGAAAATCCTAACCAGAGCAATTGGGCAAGAGAAATAAATAAAGGGCATCCAAATTGGAAAAAAGGGAAATAAAAATATTCCTCTTTGCAGATAACATAATTTTACACATAGAAAACCCTAAAAGTTTCACCAAAAACTCTCAGAACTGATAAACAAATTTAGCAAAGTTACAGGATATGAAATTTTAAACTACAAAAATCCACAGCATTTCTATACACCAATAATGAACTAGCAAAAAAAAAAATCAAAAAGCAATCCCATTTATGATAGCTACAAAAATTTAAATAATAATTATACCTAGGAATAATTTTTTTAAAGAGGTGAAATATATGTACAAGAAAAACTTTAAGACAGTATGAAAGAAATTGGAATGGCCACACATATGCACGCACACACACACACACACACACACACACACATACAAAGACATCCCATGCTCATGGATTGGAAAAAGTAATACTGTGAAATGACCATACTACCAAGAGTGATCCATAGATTCGATGCAATAGCTATCAAAATACCAAGACATTCTTCACAGAAATAGAAAAAGCAGTTTTAAAATCCACATGTGGAATCACAGAAGGCTTCCTAAATGCCAAAGCAATCCTAAGCAAAAAGAACAAAACTGGTGGTATCACCTACCTGACTTCAAAACATACTACAAAACTATAATAACAAAACAGCATGGTACTAGTATAAAAACAGATACATAGACCAATGGAACAGAATAGAGAACCCAGATATAAGTCCATGTATGTACAGCCAATTGATTATTGACAAAGACACCAAAAAATTCAGTGGAAAACTTTCAATAAATGGTGCTGAAAAAACTGGATATCCATATGCAGACAAATAAACCTAGACTGCTATCTATCACCACATACAAACATCAACTCAAAATGAATTAAAAACTTAAATGTAAGACCTGAAACTATGAGAATACTAGAAGAAAACATTGGAGAAACATTTCAAAACACTGGATGAGCAAAGATTTTTTTGGGCAAGACCTCAAAAACACAGAGAACAAAAGCAAAAATAGACAAATGAGATTACATAAAACTGAAAAGCTTCTGCACAGCAAAAAGGACAATCAACAGAATAAAGAGAAAATCTACAGAATGGGAGAAAATATTTGCAAACTACCCATCTGACAAATAATTATTAATCATAATATGTAAGGGACTTGAACAACTCAATGGCAAAAAAATAATAGTAATCTGATTTTTAATTGGGCAAATGATTTGAATAAACTTTTCTCAAAACAAGATACACAAGGGGTTAACAGGTATATGAAAAAATGCTCATCACTAATTACCAGGGAAATGCAAATCAAAACAACAGTGAGATGATTTCATCAAAAAGACAGAAAAAAAAAAGATGATTGCAAGGATGTGGAGAAACGGGAATGACACTTCTGGTGGGAATGTAAATTATTACAGCCACTATGGAAAACGCTATGGAGATTTCTCAAAACACTAAAAATACATCTACAATATGATTCAGCAATCCCACTGCTGGGTATATATCCACAAGAAAAGAAAGAAAATCAGTTGGCCAGGTGTAGGGGCTCACGCCTGTAATCCTAGCACTTTGGGAGGCAAGGCAGGCAGATCACTTGAGGTCAGGAGTTCAAGACCAGCCTGGCCAACATGGTGAAACCTTGTCTCTACTAAAAATTAGCCAGGCATGGTGGCACATGCCTGTAATCCCAGCTACTTGGGAGGCTGAGGCAGGAGAAGCACCTGAACCCGGGAGGCAGAGGTTGCAGTAAGCTGAGATTGCGCCACTGCACTCCAGCCTGGGTGACAGAGTGAGACTCTGAAAAAAAAAAGAAAGGAAAGATGAAAGGAAAGAGAAAGAAAGAAAGAAAGAAAGAAAGAAAGAAAGAAAGAAAGAAAGAAAGAAAGAAAGAAAGAAAGAAAGGAAGGAAGGAAGGAAGGAAGGAAGGAAGGAAGGAAGGAAGGAAGGAAGGAAGGAAGGAAGGAAAGAAAGAAAGAGAAAGAAAGAGAAGAGAAGAAAACAGGGAGGGAGGGAGGGAAGGAAGGAAGGAAGGAAGGAAGGAAGGAAGGAAGGAAGGAAGGAAGGAAGGAAGGAAGGAAGGAAGGAAGGAAAGAAGGAAGGAAGGAAGGAAGGAAGGAAGGAAGGAAGGAAGGAAAGGGAAGGGAAGGGAAGGAAGGGAAGGAAGGAAAGGAAGGAAGGGAGGAAGGGAGGAAGGGAGGAAAGGTCAGTTATCAAAGAGACATCTGCACATCCATGTTCATTACAGCACTATTCACAATAGCCAAGATATGGAATCAACTTCAGTGTCCATCAATAGATGAATAAAGAAACTGTGGTGGCCGTGTGTGATGGCTCATGCCTGTAATCTCAGCACTTTGGGAGCCTGAGGTGGTGGATCACCTGAGGTCAGGAGTTGAGACCAGCCTGGCCAACATGGTGAAACCTCGTCTCTACTAAAAATACAAAGATTAGGTGCGCATGGTGTCAGGTGCCTGTAATCCCAGCTACTCGGGAGGCTGAGGCAGGAGAATTGCTTGAACCAAGGAGGCAGAGGTTGCAGTGAGCTGAGATTGCGCCATTGCACTCCAGTCTGGGTGACAAGAGCAGAACTTTGTCTCAAAAAAAAAAGAAAAAAGAAAAAAAGAAACTGTGGTACATATACACAATGGAATATTATGCACCCATAAAAAGGAAATTCTGTCAATTGAAGCTACATGGATGAAACTGGAAGGTGTTATGTTAAGTGAAATAAGCCAGGCAGAGAAAAAGACAAATATCACATTTTCTCACTCCTATGTAGAAGCTAAAAACATTGACCTCATGGAGGCAGAGGTTAGAATCATGGTTACCAGAGGCTGGGAAGTGGAAGGCAGTGGGGTAGAGATAGGTTAAGGGGTACAAAATACAGTTAGATAAAAGGAATAAGTTCTAGTGTTTAATAGCACAATTGGGTAACTAGTTATCAATAATTTATTGTATATTTTTAATAGCTAAAAGAGAAGATTTTAAAAGTTGACAACACAAAGAAATGATAAATGTTTGTGGTGATGGATATCTCAATTACCCTGATTTGATAATTACACATTATATGCATGTATCAAAATATCACATGTACCCCATAAATATGTACAATTATTATTTACCAATAAAAATATTTAAAGAAAATTTATAAATGAAGGGAAACAATAAAGTATGTATTCCGTCTTTTCTATATGGACTGTATTTCAGGGTAAAAAAAATTAATAAGGAAAACTTTTCTCCATGAAAGTGTTCACACTGACAATTGAAGAAGAAACAATAGAATTAGAATATCACATTTTTGCACACAGAAAAAAATTGGAATAATGGATCTAGACAATAATCACCACTGGTTTCTCACATAACAAATAGAGACACAACCAAACATTGCATGCCTCTTGATGAAAATACATACCACTGATGGAGCATTTTACTTAAAAACAGTTTAATCTGATAAAAATTCTATTTGCAGATAGAATCCATCAATATGTAGAAAGGATAATACATCATGATAAAGTTGGTTCCCTTCCAAGAATACAAGGTTGGCAATTCACCACATACATTAAAAGAAAAAAATTATAAGTTTATCTCACAAATGCTTCAAAAGTACTTGAACATTCAATACCAATTCATAATAAAAAAATTTTACTGTCCTTAATCTGATAAATACTATCTACACAAATCTATAGTAAACATTATAGTTAATTGTGAAATACCTAAAACTTTCATACATTTAAAATGAGAAAAGATAAAGACATTTACTATCACTACTTTCATTTGATATTGTGCTACCGATCCAGGTCCTAGCTCAAAAAATAAAGCAAAAACATAGTCCTTGAGAACAATGCAAGAAATAACTGGTATGTAGATTATAAACAGAGAAAGAAACCTGTCATTGCAGATGGCTCAATACGTAATGAAAAAATTCTAACTCTATGCTATTAGAATTAATATGCTAATTTAGCAAAATCACTAAGTACAAGATAAACAAAAACAATTTCATTTCTATATACAAACAACAATTATAAATTGAAATAAAAATAACGCTATTTACAATAGCACTTAATATTCTAAAAAACCTAGAAAGAACACTACACTATATTATTTAAAGTAATTAGGGAACAGATGAACAGATATACCACATTCATGGATTTAAAGACCCAATATTGTAAAAGATGTCAGTCCTTTGATCTATAGATTCAATACAAGCCTTATCAAAAACCTCAACATGTTTTCGGTGAGAAGCTTAATGGGCTGATTTTTTAAATGTATGCAAATATGCAAGTGGCCATGAATAGTCAGTCAATAAAATATACAAGAAGAATAACTTGGAGGACTTACATTACAGGATTAAAATAAAGCAATAGTAGTTAACAGGAGGCTGAGGTAAGAGGATTACTTGAACCTAGGAGTTCAAATCCAGTCTGGGCAACACAGTGAGAACTCATCTCTTTGAAAAAAAAAAGAAAAAGAAAAAGAAGAAGGAGAAGGAGAAGAAGGAGAAGGAGAAGGAGAAGGAGAAGGAGAAGGAGAAGAGGAGGAGGAGGAGGAGGAGGAAGAAGATATAGTGAAGACGGTTGTATTGACATAAAAAATTTTTTTAATGGCCAATGGAATAGAACAGAAAGTTCAGGAAGAGACTGACACATATTCATACCATTAATTAATGAAAAAGGAAACTGTAGAGCAGTGGCAAAAGGCTTATATTTTAAATAAATAGTGCTGGTTAACTAGATATTCATAAAAAGTAAAAGGAATCTAGACCTATATTCCATACTACACGAAGAAATGAATTCTCCACACTTTGTAGATCTAAACATGAAAGAACAGTAAAGTCTTTAGAAGACACCATAAGAGAGTGTATTTATAAATGTGTGGTCGGCAAATATTCCTTAAGCAGGACACCAAAAGTAGTACTAATCCTAAAGGAAAAGACTGATACATTGGAATACATTCAAATTGTCAAATTTCATTCATCCAAAAAAAAAAATTTAAATAGTTTAAAATCCAACCCACACAACATGGGGAAAATAATTATAAACTCAAATAATTTGCGAAGGTCTTATATTCAGGAAATATTTTTGAACTCCTATAAATCAATAAGAAAAAGACAACACAATTTAAAAAGTAGGCAAGAGACTTGAACAGACACACTACAAGAGGATATCCAAGTTGCCAGTAAACATAAGAAAAGGTGCTCATCCTCTTTAAGTTATTCAGAAAATGAAAATTTAAATCACAATTAGATAACATAAAATTACTACCAGAATATCTAAAATTAAAGAAAGACAAAACCAAGTGTTGGTGAAGATGTGGAATGACTGGAACTCTCATACGTTGGTAAAAGAAATACAAATGGAATAACCCTTTTGAAAAACTATTTTGCAGTATCTTTTAAAACTGACTATACCCTTATTCTATGATCTAGCAATCCCGCTCCTAGGTATATTCCCAATAAAAATGAGTGTATATAGACACCAAGAACATGTATAAAAACATCTACAGAAGTTTTATCTAAAATAGCCTCAAGCTGGAAACAAACCAAATATCCATCATACCATAGAATTAATAAGTAAGTTGAGATATTTTTATACAGTGGAATACTTATGACATAGTAAAGAAAATGACTGAATCACTGTCTTCTACAACAACATGGATAGATCTCACAAATACCATGTTGAGCAGAAAAAGCCAGGCATAAGGATTGTATAACTCCACTCATGCAAATGTTAAATATGGGTATAACTAATAGGTGGTGTTAGAAGTCAGGATGGCAGTTACCTTTGAGGAAGCATATAGGGGAGATGAATAGGAGGAGCATGAGGGGGTTTCTGGGGTGCTGGTAATGTTCTATGTCCTTATCTGCATGGTTGTTGTATGGATGTGCTTGCTTTGTGAGAATTCTTGGAACTGTATACGTGGAATTCATGCACTTTGTTAAAAACAATGGTGATTAAAAAAGAAAAGAAGTACCCTCATGTTTACAACAGCATTATTCACAATAGCTAAAAGGAGGAAACAACCCATGTGTCCACCTAAAGACTAATGGATAAGCAAAATGTGTCCCATCCATACAATGAAATATTATTCAGCCTTAAAAAATAAGGAAATTCGGCCGGTCGCGGTGGCTCACGCCTGTAATCCCAGCACTTTGGGAGGCCGAGGCGGGCGGATCACAAGGTCAGGAGATCGAGACCACGGTGAAACCCCGTCTCTACTAAAAATACAAAAAAAATTAGCCAGGCGTGGTGGCGGGCGCCTGTAGTCCCAGCTACTCAGGAGGCTGAGGCAGGAGAATGGCGTAAACCCAGGAGGCGGAGCTTGCAGTGAGCCGAGATCGCGCCACTGCACTCCAGCCTGGGCGACAGAGCGAGACTCCGTCTCAAAAAAAAACAAAAAAACAAAAAACAAACAAAAAAAAAAAAAAAAGGAAATTCTGACACATGCTACAACATGGGTGAACCTTGAGGACACTATGCAAAGTGATATAAGCCAGTCACAAAAAGACAAATACCATGATTCCCACTCATATGAGGAGCCTACAGTAGTCAGATTTATAGAAACAGGAAGTAGAATAGTGCTTGCCAGGGGCTGGGGCAGGAGAATGGAGGGTGAGTGTTTAATGGAGACAGAGTTTCCATTTTACAAGACGAAAAAGTTATTGAGATGGATGGTGGTGATGGTTGCACAACAACACAGATGTTCTTAATATTATTGTACACTTAACATGGTTAAAATGGCAAGTTTTATGTTATGTGTTTTTTACCACAATTTAAAACTTGGAAAAAAAAAGAAAAAGAAACTACCCATATGTTTGGCAATAACAGAACTATTAGATGACTCAAGTAATCTGTGATACACCTTTGCTCTGCTGAGGGTGATTCTGATGCAAAGTGCACCTGCAGAATCAGCCAGGTCACATGGCACCTACACTTACTCTGCTACGAAACAGACATTTCCTGAGGCAGAATGGATGAAGACACCCAATTTGAATAATTTTATCTAATTCTCTAATACATGCTACTTCACATCCTGCTTCTTTCACTTAGCATACTTTCATCATGTCATCAGAGCTCCATTTTAAGACCACATAGTGTCTTGGCCAATGGATGGAGTCCTGCCCTGCATGGATCTTTTTCAAATTTCACTTCTCACTCCAACCCTATTCACCAAGTATCCTATGAAAAAAGCCATCTTCTCACCCAGACTGATTCATGGCCTTAGCTCTGAATTAACTCTCTCTCTCCCTTCTCCACATTATAATTGGTCTTGATTCTTTGGTTAGGACACATAGTCACCACATGTGGAATGAATGAGTGAGCAGGCCAACATCACTGCTGTCCAAAGTTGGAATGAGCTTCTATTAGCTTCTGTTCAAGATGTTCAAGCACGGACTAATCAACTACTTGGAGAGGTGGGGCATAAAAAAATCACAAAACCATAACAGATCATATGAGCCTCTTAGACTTTGGGTATCATCCAATTCAAATATGTATAAACAGATAATCAAACTATGGTCCCAAAGTAAAATGACTTGATCAAATGCTATCAAGCAATTGCAAAGCTGACAACAACAGAATTATGTCCCCCAATTTCCAACTCAGGGCAGTCTCCCACCTTTACAATACACAGCAGACTCTCACAATGCTGGGGAGGATAGACTACATGCTGTAAGGAGCTGCTCATCCTAAAGATGCTAAGAGTCCAGTAAGGGGTGACAGGGGTGACATTAGTATATGGAGTTGGTATCTCCTGTAAAAGAAAAAAAAAACTTAGCCAAATTAAATTTAACAGTTAATTTAACAGAGTTTAATTGAGCAAAGAATAAGTCATGAATCGGGCAGCCTCCTGAGCCACAGTAGGCTCACAGACTCCAGCACAGCCATGTGGGGGAAGAGTGAGGGAAGAAGATTTATAGGCAGAAAAAGGAAAGTGACCTACAGAAAAAAGAAGTGAGGTACAGAAGCAACCAAATTGGTTACAGCTTGGCATTTACCTTATTTGAACATGGTTTGAACAGTTGGCCCCCTTTGATTGCCCAAAGCTTGGTGATTGCCACAAGCGTAGATTATAGTCTGTTTATATCACCATTTAGGTTACAGTTTACTATGTACAGAGAAACCTTTAGGCTGAACTTAAAATATGTAAGAAGGCACCTTCATGTTAAACTTGATTTAACACTTCCTACCGTCTCTGAAATTAGAACTTGTTTTCATCCTATGTACATGGCTGCTGTGTTAGTTTTAGTTGCTGTGTAGCAAATCACCACAAACTCAGTAGCTCAAGACACTTCCACTTTTAACTCATAGTTCTGCAGGTGAGAAGTCCAGGCAAATGTAACTGGGTTCTCTTCACAGGATCTCAAAGGCTGAAATCAAGTTGTCACCTCTGCTGGGCTGGGCTCTCCTCTGGAGGTTCCACTGGGGAAGAATCCACATCTGTGCTCATTCATGTTGGCAGATCTAAGTTCCTCATGGCTGTGCAACCATAGTCCCTATTTCTTTGCAGGTGTCAGCCAGGGACTGTCCTCCACTACAAGAGGCAGCCCACATGCTCTGCTACATGGTCCCCTCAATAATCCAGCAACAGAGACTCTCTCTCATGTGTAATCTCTCCCATGTCTCAATTCTCTAACTTACTTTGTCTCTGACCTCTAGAACCAAATTACAATGGTCATGTACTAAGTCAGGTCATCTCTCCTTCTTAAAGTCAACTGTGCTATGTAACCTCCTAATTGTGGGGGTAAAATCCATTATTCACACAGTCTCATACTAAGCAGGGTGTATACACAAGGGCGGGATCTTGGGGTCATATTATGATCCCGCCTATCACACTGCCCCAGAGCAGCCCCAAAAAACCTAAAGCCTGGTCCACAGACAGCACCACACCGTCATAGCTGTGCTTAGTGTTGAAAAGGTCCTCAGAAGTCAGGGAAGAGAGTTCCCTATATCTCCAGGTAACAGTGAATTTGACCTTGATTCCGGTTAGGGGTAAGCAGCTGTAGTTCAATGAAAGCATAACCACTTCCCTGCTCTGCCTTATTGGTTAGACTCAAGTTTTCAGCATTCCCAGATCTTTCCTCCACCTGCAAGAACCCTGTGGAAATTATGTCTAATGGTCCATGAAAAGATCAAGGACCAACCAAACTCAGATGTCTTCAGCTGCCATGTTATAATTTATTGGCAATATGTTGAGTAATGTTTTCCTGATTATTTCCTGGTTAAGTTGTTTTACCAGATGAAAAATGGCCAAAGACAGTTATTAATTAAATGAGAATGCAGCAACCAAATGTGAAGAACTCAAACTCTTTCATTCTGAAGCATCTTTTTTTAAAAGAAATGGTGGGTAGAACAGAAATGTGTCATACCTTTTAGCTTATAAATTTACTTTCAACATCCATATGCAACTAACTTATGGTTTCGCTTCCTATCAAACGATTCTTTGAACTTGTTTTCCTTCTAAAATCATCCCAATAAACTCATATTAACTACTAGTGAGTCAGACTGCTTTTGTTAAAGAAAAACGGTGGAAAGAAAATTGAATCCATCTCCAAATTTGAAGAGGAAACAGCAGTGAAAGAATAATTTATAAAATGTACTGCATTGCTAATTGGCAATGTTTGTCTGTTTTAGACAATGCTTTAAAATCCTAGCATTTTAGAGACATAAAGAAAGCAGAGGATGCTCTGATAAAATCTCTTTGTTTGACAGATAAAAAAATTGAGACAGAGAGATGAAATGACTTTCTCAAAGTCTCATGGCTTGTTAGTGGCTGACCCTGAGGCTCTGGATTCGCAAGGACCCTTCCCACTGCCAGGTCATCTCTCTGACCCCTGGAATAGGGCAAAGGAACAATCCCAAGGAATCTCCAGCTCACTTACGGTTTCATGCAGAGGATGTTGCTAACGGAAATACAAAATGACGTAAATTAGGCAGACTTTCATGTGTTACTGTTTTGAACAAAGACAGAACATGTGTCTTCACTTTGCCCCTTGCAGGAGAATCTTCTGCGTGAGCATGCTTTGCATCTACTCCAGTGATCTTTTGTAGAATGATCCAAGCAGAGAGAATGAGGTATCAAAGGGAGCTCACTGAGGGGGACCCCACTGCTGGGGGCCATGATCCCAGAGCCTTTCTCCCTGAATCTGTGGACTGTCATTTTCAGGAAGGTAGGGTAGATATCCACAATGACTTTCCAAGCATGCCATTCCTTTCCTTTTGTCCTTAAGATATACTGTCTCTGATAATTAAAGATTTGCACGTCTTTTAATAAGTTTTTCAAGGCTGTTTTTTTCTTATTAACAAAGAACATTTTGAAGCTTAATAATTATTGTAAGAAATCAATTTAAAAGTTATGTGTTGGCATAAAAGGCATTGATAGTACTTTTTCATAAACAGAAAAAATGAAAAACAATTACAAAAGTATATGGATTTTGTAAGTGAGAGCTTTTAAATACTTCTGTGCTAAGCCAGGGTGTGTCAACATTGGCAATACTGACATTTGGGACCAGATAAGTTCTTTGCTGTACATGGCTGTCCTGTGCATGCAGGTTGTCTAGCAGCATCCCTGTCCTCCACCCACTGGATGCCAGAGGCACAGCAACCCCCCACACTCCACTGTAACCATCAACAATGTCTCCAGACATTGCCAAATGTCCTCTAGCAGCCAAAACCACACAGGTAAGCATGTAGTTGGACATTGGCTGTGCATTTCAGATTTGAATGCAGACAGCACCTGCTGTCATCCAGAGCCAGGAAGACTTCAAAGACAGTTTTACAATAAATCCAATAATCAATATCACCAAATACACTTGCAAAGTTGTTTAAAGAAGAACCTACTAACAGACAGAGCTGCCCAATGGAACTAGCTGCCTGAGGTGTGTGCAAGAGAAGAGTCAGAAACCACCCAGGACAGATTGATGTGAAGGTAGCAACGCTGCCAGCAGCAGGTGGAAGAAGGGCTAGGAGGGCCTCAGGTCAGACGACTGGCATGGGCATGCAAAAAATGTTGCCTTTCCACAGAACATTTACTGCTGAAAGCCCAGCCTTCCATCACTTAACATTTCTATATTAATTATAGTCATAATGTCACATTGTGGAAAATGTGATAAGTTCATAAAAGTACAAAAAGACATAAAAACGATCTGCCCCAATCTTACCATCAAAGAAATTGCTCTTGACACACACAGAAATTTCTGTCCAGTTGATATTCCACACACATTTTGTCATTATTAAGAGGCCCCTTGTTTTGCTTTAAAATTCTGTATTTCAGGAGCATTTCCCATCAAGAAAACTCTTCAGAAACAAAATGTGTTCTAGTTTAAGTAACTATCCTCCTTTTGTTGAACATTTATAAAATTCACCAAGATGAAACATTTTTGGCTCTTGATAGATATGTGTAATGCCAATAATGTACTTAGCTCAACACATAGTAAGTGCTCAGTAAGTCCATCCTTGGCATTATTACATTGTTACATTGCTATCTTGAGAAGCTAAACTCCCACCAGCAGTAAGAGTGCTAGTATCATAAACCTTCACCCACATTAAATACTATCATTGCTTCATTTTTTGTAATTTAATGGGTATAAAAAGTATTCCTTGTTGTCTTAAGTTAATTTGCAACTCTTGACTCAGTGAGGTTAAATAATTTGGTTGTTTATTAAACATTTTCTGCAATACATGCTCTGTCTGTGACCCTGTTTTGAATTTCTTGGGGACTCACTTCTTTATCTACTTGCATGAGCCATTCTCTCAATGAAGACATTAGATATTAACCTTCAGCTTTCACTGGTGTTTGTTCACAACTTTCCTTTTTCTTTAATTACAGAATTACACACAAATTTGCTCAAGGTCCTTAGTGCACTCCCAGGTAAGTTGAGCTTTTAAATAAAAAGTATAAAACACTTGACTAAAATCTATTGCAGTAAGGCACAGTTAATGGAACCAACTCATGGGAGTAGGAAGTTGAGAGGGAAATTAAAGTGTTTCTAGATTCCTATCTCCTTTATTAAAAGAATTCAGAGTACATGAACAGTTAGAGGTGAACACTAAATGAACAGATAAAAAATGTTTAATTCTCAAATGGTAGAGCAGAGAAATAAAGAAAACTTTCAGTCTAGCAAAATTAGGAAAGAAAAAAGAAACAAGGAAAATAATGATCAAAAAACAAAAAAATGCTAAAAATAAGTTCAAATGTATTAACAATCACAATAAATGTAAATGAATTAAATTTACCTTTCTTAAGGCACAGATTTTTTAACTACCACAGATCCTAAAATTGAAGTTTTGAATCCAATTTAAAGGTATGTAAAAATGCTAAACAAAGTGCCAGATTTACAAAGGAAATGGTTAAGAATCTGTCTCCTGCCTTTGAACCTGCACTCATTCAAGAAGATAGAATTACAAGAGTAGAGAGAGCATGAAATTGTGGAGGTGTCTTTGGTGAAAGTGGTGCTTGTATCTCAAGCCCTCTAGAGAAGGAAGAGTGGGAGGGGCCAGACCTCATTTACCTCAAGCAAATGGGTTCAGCTCTATCCCTGGAAGAGCCTGATATAACCTGTAATCCCAGCACTTTGGGAGGTTGAGGTGGGTGGATCACAAGGTCAGGAGTTTAAGACCAGCCTGGCCAATATAATGAAACCCTGTCTCTACTAAAAATACAAAAAATTAGCTGGGCTTGGTGGTGGGCACCTGTAATCCCATCTACTTGGGAGGCTGAGGCAAGAGAATAGCTTGAACCTAGGAGGTGGAGGTTGCAGTGAGCTGAGATCATGCCACTGCACTCCAGCCCAGGTGACAGTGTGAGACTCCATCTCAAAAAAAAAAAAAAAAAAAAAAAAAAAAAAAAAAAAAAAGAGTCTGATATAGATTTGATGCTGTGAGGTATCACTCTAGGCTGATGACTTCATCCTGCCCTAAAAAGAGGGGTTGGTTAGCTGCTTTGTCAGGTGTGGAAAAAGAGGGATGCTCCTTAGAGAATGCTACATAGAGATTGCTTTGGTCAGGCATGAGGATGCCAGAGAAGTTTTCCTGCACCAGATATGGGCCACATAAAAAGATAGAATCAGAGGGTGGAAAAGAGACTGAGACAAGATACAGACAAGAAACAGATCACACACAAACACACAGAAAGGCATTTTAGGTCCTGCCCCAGAGGACCACCTGAATGGGCTAAGGACCCTAAGTAGAAGAACCTTCAGAGAGCAGGTCGCTGAGATCCCGGCACTGAGGCAGAGTAACCAGGGGAATGGACCCCCAAGGCACAGCCCAAGAGTACCTACAAGAGCACAAGCAACTCTGAAAGACTCCAAAGTGGCCCACGAGAAAGCCAGTTAAAAACATCTGCTAGGCCTGCAGGGCAGAAACACCCACCCATTCCTCTCTCCTCCTCACATCCAGCCCTGCGGGACCAGGACAGAAGCCCTTGTCAGCCAGCTGGGCTGGAGGTAGAGCCTCCCTGAGGGCTGTAGCCTCACCAGCCGCAGGCTTAGCTAGTGTGGGAAGGAGATGGTAAATGAATAAAACATTTCGATTAATGGTTCAGGCTATGCCCTATTTGATTTCTGAACTGAGATATGTTTAAGGATGTCAGGCGGTAATCTGGGGTGAGGCTGGGACCTGTCCAAGCCCATAACTGAGCAAGATTACCACCGATGAACGGACTTTAAAGAGGCAGAGAACAGAAATTAAGTCATGCTTTAATTACAGCATGAATTGTGTTCACTCCACATACTAGTTATACAATACTCGGCTGTAGACACTTTATGGATAGAGATACACCCCAAACACAAAGAAAGAGCTACTGAAAGTAAAGAGACAGAAAAAGGTATTGTCAATTGCTCAGCAAAAGGAAATTTAGATGGCTTTATGAATATTAAACAAAATAGGTTTTAAGGCAAAAAATCTTAGTAGGAATGAAAAAGAACATTTTTAATGATAAAAGCAATAACTCTCTAGGAAGATTAATAGTCCTTAACCTACACACATCTCCCAGTATAGCCTCAACGCATACAAAGAAAAATTTGACACAACTATAAGAAGTTGAAATAGCCATAATCAGGGGAAGAAATTGTAGTTCACATCTCTTGCTAACAGACAAATTAAGCTTTCAAAATATCAGGAAGAAGAGAAAATATAAAAATACCATTTCATATATACATATACATATATCCCCAGGCTCCCACAAATACAGACTACATATTTGTTTCAAACACAGAATATTTTTCTAATTGGCCACATACATCATGGATCACAAAAGACGTCTTGAAAACATCCAAAGATTCAAAACCATGCAGCCCACAGTGAATTTAGAAATAAAATTTTAAAGTCAGCTAAAATTCACCCATACATTTGGAAACTAAATAACACTGTTAAATAATTCATGGGTCTGGAAGAAATTGTAATGGCAATTATAAGCACTGAGAACTGAAGGACAACAAAAGAGCTATGCACAAAAGCTGTGGATTGTACATGAAGGGCATATTACAGGGAATTTAAAATAGTAAATATATGCACGTATTAGAAAACAAAATGATTTTAAATTAATAAACTAAAAATTCAATATAAGAAGTTAAAGTTAGATAAATAAATTAGTGTAAAGCCAAAGGAAAAAAAAAAGAAAAGCTTTTTCAAAAAAAATTTTTGAGACAAGGTCTTGCTGTCACTTAAACTGAACTGCAGTGGCATGATCATAGCTCACTGCAGCCTCAATCCCCCAGGATCAAGTGATTCTCCCACCTTAGCCTCCTGAGTAGTTGGGACTATAGGCAAGTACCACCTCACTTGCATAATTTTTATTTTTCATTTTTTGTAGAGATAGGGTTTTGCTTTGTTGCCCGGGCTGGTCTCAAACTCACATGTTCAAAGGATCCTCCTACCTCAACCTCCCACAGTGCTAAGGTTACATGTGTGAGCCACCATGCCTGGCAGAAAAGTTAAAATTATTGAGATAGTAAACAAAAAAGCAATAGTGAGAAATAAAAAAATCAGAAGTTGATTCTTTAAAAGAACTAATAAAAAAAGACAAACTTCTTATTTTCTTGGTTTATCAAGAAAAAATACACGAATAAAGTATATTCAAAATTAAATAAAAATAATTACTTATAAGTAGTGATTAAGAAACAAAAATAAATGAACAATTTTGGACTAATATATTTGAAATTGTATTTACAATAAGTGATTTTCCTAAAAATTAAATTACTGAAGCTTCTATTTGATATTAAGTTCTAGAGACTAGAAAAGGAGGGGAAACTATCCCCTTTTTCCTATGGCATCCCTCTGGTAACAAAACAAGGTAAGGCAGGAAAAAAAAAAAGGAAAATTATGAGCACAGAGTCAAAAACCCTAAATAAAATACTAGCAAATAGAATCCTAAAATGCATGGGAAATAAATATAAGTCCAAGTTAAATGTATCCTAGGAATGCAAGGATGGCTTAATATTAGAAAATCTAGTAATGCAGTTTGCCATGAAAACAGATTTTAAAAATCATATGTTCATCTAAATGAATGCCAAAAAAACCTATAGAAAAGAATTCTTGCAACATAGGAATAGAAAGTAATTTTATAGTTTATTAATAGATATCTAATGAAAACCTTCAAGAGATATTCTAATGGGGGCACAATAAAGTGTTCTCTTTAAAAATACAAATTGAGAGTCACACCACAAAAAAAAATCACTGCCCTAGATTCTTCGAAAAGATCCCAAATAAACGAAGAAAGAAGAAAGTGGGGTCTAGGGAACTATCTCAATTAAAGGAGATTGAAGTATGACAACTAAATGCAATGTGTGATCCTTGACTGGATCCTAGATCAAGAAAAAAAAAAACAGCTAATAGATAATTTTATTAGGACAGTTGATAAAATTTGAATACATATGGCATAATAAATAATAGTATTATCATTGTTAAATTTCTCAACCCTGTTTACATAGAAAAATGCCTTTTTTCTTGTCTATAATTACTGAAATATTTAGGATGAAATATCACAATGTCTGCAATGTATTCCTCAGTGGTTAAAAATAGTAAGAGAGAACAAAAAGTCAAATGTTAAAACTAGATTAATCTAGGTAAAACGTTTGTATGTGTTCATTCTTTCACTTTTCTGAGGTTTTAAAAGTGGCTGAAAATTAGGAGATGTTTTCTTATCTTTAAATGAACAAGATAAGGAAATGCCTCCTGTGCATCTACTGAACAGTGTTCTGCGAGTAGGGCTAATCCAATAAGACAGGAAAAATAAATAAGATAAATGAGAGTTGTAAAAGAAAATATTTTTCACATGTAATATGATTCCATATATGGTTTTATATATAGAAAAATCTAAGAATGCAAAACAAATACAAATTAACAGTTTCTTACACATAAGCAGCAACCAATTAAAAGCTGCAAAAATCAAAGCATGCTATTCAAAATAGCAATAAAACTATAAAGAAAAAATCTAACAAAATTGGTGCAAGATTTACACAAAGTATAACATTTTACTGAAGGACACAAGAGGATTTAAATGAGTGTCACCTTGTTCGTGAATAAGAAGACATGATATCACAAAGATATCAGTTTTCCAGAAATTAATCTGTACATTAAATGCACTTTCTACCAAAATCCCAAAGAGTTTTTTTCCTAAAAATTTGCAGGTTGTTCCTGGAAAGTAACAAGGGCAAAGATGAACCAAAGTTCAAGAACAGCCGCGACTATTTAAAAGAATAATGAAGAGAAGAGATATGTCCTGCCAGATCTCAGGGCTGATTTGGAAATACGGAGACTGTAGTATTAGTACCAGGATAGATGAACTGATGTGAGGACAGAAGAGAAGCCAGAAACAGAACTTCCTATATCTGAAAACTTAGCATGAAGATATCATTTTCCTATCAATGGGGATAGAATGGGCTATTATTCAATGATGGTGACGGGAATATTGAAGGAAAACAATAGATCTCTTCCTTATACCACTCACCAAAGTATCATTATAATCCTGAAAAATATCATTTTCAAATGGATCAACAAATGACAAATGAAACCAAAACTTTAAAAATTCTAGAACAAAATATGGAATATAATCTGGATTGTAGAGCAGGGAAGATTTTCCAAACAAGCCATAAAATGCACAACATGTACAGGCAACTGGCCATCCAACCAGCCTTAGAACACACCCTCCTGTCCAGCTTCAGACTGATTTCAAGGAAACTGCCAATCTTTAGCTATTTTTTTAAACTACTGTTGTTGGGGACCAGCCTCAACATCTCCCACAGGGAACCCAGAGTCCAGTGGCGACAAAGGAATGAGAAGAGACAGGTTAAGAGTGCATAAAGGTGGGAGCCAGGGGGCCAGTTGCACAATGGAGGCTGCAAAAGACCCAGAGCTCTGGTCTCCACACTATTTATTGAGTACAATCACTTAGACCTAAGAAGCAGAAGTTCAGGGCGAAACCGTGAAAGGGAGGCAGTGCGTCACACACATAATCTATAGTAGTGACGGTTTAAATGAATCTCCTTTGTGCTCAAACAGCGTATCTTTAACTTATTGGAGAGTAGCTAGTGGGAGCGGGCTTAACTAGGAACCTGCATGTCTGGCCATATTCCAGTGCTTCAAAGGAGTGTCTTTCTCCTTGAACACAGTGTTTATGGATAAGAGAGCAAGCCTCGCTCAGAGCATGGGAACATAATGGCGATAAAAAGGCTTTCCTCCTCAGAGGCCTCTCGTGGCTTTCCACAACTTATTGTCCCATATTTTTATGGCTAGTTTATGCAGGCACCACACAAGCCCTTTTCCCAACAACCGTCTTCATTATTCAGAAGAGGGCACCACACCTCCTGAGGGCCAGAAGCAAGGGATGAAGCAAGTTCTCAAAGAAAGGGGTGATGTTTCAGCACAGTGCCCACGAGGAATGTGACCAGGATCAAGTCCCCAATGGATGGACTGCAGCCAGGCCCAGAGGATGTGAGAAAACAGTGGTGGAGGCACCAGTCGGTCAAGCGAGGCTACTTTCTCCAACAGAACTCAGTTCTCCAGGCACATCCACCAGGAGAACGGCCAGGATTGACCTGGGTATGGATTCTCACCCACACCTGGGAGAAGCCTTGGAATTAGGGAGCTAGTAAGAGAGTTTGAACTTGGGCATTGGGTGTGAAAGAAAGAAAGCTAGAAGGCAAGAAGGGTCTGAAGGCTGGCATGGAGGGGAGGGGACCTGGAGGTGATGGGGCTGTCAGGGTGGGGGCAGCTGGGGTAGGTGGTGAGGCCCAGTGTGTCCAGGAGAGCATGCTATGGAGGCCGCAGGAGGAACACGGAAGCAGCCAACCCAGGCTCCCGAACAACCTCCTTTCACAGGTGAGCTCAGAAAGTCTCCTCACCCTGTCCTAGCTAGTTTCTGTGGAGCTCTGAAAGCACAGACACTTGTCGGTAGAGTCAGCCAGCCTAGCTGGAGAACCATCCTAGGAGAGACTGCATGAAGCGCAGGCTCTGCCGTTGCCTGTGGTCAATCCTAGGCCTCATAAATTAGAACCCTGGATCTGGTCCTACCACTTAAATGGTGCCCTCCTCATTCCTGGGCCCCAACTGTCTTGGGCACTTTTCCCTCCTGCATAATCAGCACCTTTCTCTTCTTGTAACCCCTGCCTTCAACCCGCAGGAGACAAACAGAGCAAGCTGCCAGCCCGCTACGATAGATGCAAGCACTTCTGGGGTGCACATTCAAATGTTACAGTCTCCAGGGAGAAGAGGGCTGCCGCGGCACCCAAAGTTGTTTTAGATGTAAGACATGTTTCAGGTCCCCTTTGCAAGGACACAAAAAGTCACCGGAGCTCTCTGTGTGCCAGCTGTCCTGCAAAGAGAGTGACCAACCATCTGAATCTCCTACTGCGACCTATGTGGAAGCAACTAAGCCCAGAACAACACAGCAAAAGGAGAAGGGCACAAGCTGCCTCTCCAAGGCCCTGGCCGTTTTGTCATCATCTCTCTCAGTCCCCCTCGCATCATCGGAAGCACAAAGTGTCCCTTTAACTCTCGTCCCATTTACTCCGAGTCCTCCCCAGGCAGGGCTGTTGCATTGCACAAGTGGATGGGGCACCTGTGACCTGGCACACACAGTGACCGGGCTCCCTGGTGCTGTACAGAGCCTCTCCCAGCCTGTGTGGGCTGATGGAGGCTCAAGGTCTTCCCTGCAAAGGCTACTTGAAAGAGACCTAAAACTCTGAAAGTTCTAAGGCGTAACAATGGAGACAGTTCAGGCAGTGGGGTCGTGCAGAGAGGAGATCACCAAAGTGAGAACCCTGATCCCATCCAGCCCACAGCCTCCCACCTGGGCCCTCTGCTGGAAGAGCTTCTGCCGAAGTGGTGCGAGTCTCTGTGCTCAGTGGGAAGAGCTCTGCTACAACAAGGAATTCAGAACACGGGGATGTCACCGGGCCAGAGACGGGGCGAAGAGATTTTGGCAAACACTCAGGAGGTTCCAGCTGAGCTGGCTGAAGCCTGGAAGATGGAAAGACACATTTGTTTGTTCCAAATTATTAAGACCAAAGAGATTTATTCTCAAACTGTAAAATCCTTCCAGGGAAAGCCCCACATCTCACAGGCACGCATGGGATTCCTATTAGCATTCATAATCATTTTTTGCAACAGTCTGATGAGATGGCTCCTGTGAAACCTTAATCTCCTCCATGTGGCCTCCCACTTGGCTAACTTCTCAGCTAAAAATAAAATCTGTTCATCAACAAATACTTTAATATTGACTTCGTTGCCTGCATGCATGCTGGTTACCAGATTACATAACCATGTAGAATACAAGGCCATTTGTACTGAACTATTAAATCAAATGACACTTGGAGACATGTGCTTCTCTAGAACCTTTTTAAATGTGGGAAACGTAACGGACTTTAATTGTGAAGCTCTTGCACCCTGAACAGAGAAGCAGACCTTCCCGCAGCAGACATGTCAGTGTTTCCCTCCCCACAGTGACCCACTCAGACCACAGTGCTGCATGGGTAGTCACAGGCCTGACAATGCATATTCCACACACACTAGTAGAGAGGGATGACAGGCGAAAGTATGCGTCTTTGAAGAAAATGGACTTAAGGTTTTATGGATTTTCATTTTGAGGGTTTGTCATGGAAAACCCAGCCAAATGCATTCTAATGATGAAGTCAAGTTAAGAAGGAAGCAAAGTTAAGACCCTCTCCTCACCTTTTGCCAACCCACCCATGACATTTCTCTCTTTCAAACTCCTTTCCATGAGTTTTGTGGAAAGTCTGTCCTCATTAGCCCTTGTCTGTTTCTGGATCTGTCCTGATTGGCTCTTGCGTGTCTCTGGGTCTGTCCTGATTGGCTTTTGGGTGTCTCCGGGTCTGTGCTTATTGGCTTTTATGTGTCTCTGACACCTTCAAGTTCATTCAAATTACATTCGTGGTGTACCCGCTCTGGGGCAGGCCCATACTGAGGGCTGGATCCCCAGGTACATAGTCTATGAGGTCTCTGCCCTTGAGGAGCTCTTGGTCTGGTTGGGGGTGGGGCAGGTGAACAGAGAGACAGGTTACAGGCAAAGGCTGGGAGATGGGGCCAGAGCAGGGCAGGCCCAGAGAACACAGCACTGGAGCTGGTCTCAATGGAGCCTTTTCACTACATTTTATTTGCATATCAAGGAATCATTCTAACTTTGTTAAACATCCCATGTTCTTTACTGGGTTATCAGTTTCTTTGTTTCAGCTTCCTATGTGATTGCATCATCACTCTAGAATGATTCTAAATCTTTGGGGCAGTAGTCTCAGCTGCCTTCAAAGCCCCAGCCACCACCAACACCCATATGAACGCTGCACAATCACTGTTGGTTGACTTAGCCACCCCTAGCAATGGGGAACCCCTAAAGCATTTGGCTTTTGTGTTTGACGAATTACATGAGCAAATGAATGTCCATTCTTGAATTTGACTTTGGGGACAGAAACCAGTGGCACCCTACTGATGCTGTTACCACTTGCCATGCCCGCATGCCTGAGGGTTCCTGTCTATTTTTGGTGCTGGAGGAGTTACAGAAGGCAACCCGTGGCTGCCTTACACTCCTCCTCTGAGGTCTTGTTTCCCCTCGCCATTCTCTGTGAGGCTGTGGGTCTTCCCCCACAACTGTAAACTCAGGTCCTCACAGAGAATGAAGCAGTTAAAGCACACCAACTTCACAGAATAGACAAAGAACAGGAGTGAGGTGCCAGGGTGTATAATGCAGTAGACAGTTGTCACACAAGAACTAGGAACTGGTCTACTGGTGACCTTCTCCAAGCGATTTAATCCCTGCGTGCCTCAGAGTCTCATCTGTTCAACGAATGAGCATGGCTAAGGATTCAGAGGTCATCTTTTGGCCTGGTTTTTAGGACTCTTGATAGGAGTTAGAAGCCAATGTGCCTCATAGAGTGCTTACATATTTCTAAAATACGCATTGCTGAAGCTGATTGGTGAGACCTCAAAACCCAGCTCTAGGCTTCTTGCACCTTGTGGGTGTTGGGTGGAAAGTAATCCTGATGGCCATAGGCCCCTGCTGCCCCTTGAAGAGGGACAGTGCTAGAAACAAGCTGTTCAAACCTGAAGTCCAGATGGGCAGTAGGGAGTATCAGCTTCCCTGGAGGATGAGATGAGAGGGAACATGCAAACCGTGGCTGCTTCCCGGGGCAGGACCCAGCACGCCTGTCCCTACACGGGGACAGTGGAGAACAGGTGACTCGCTAGCTGGCCATGGCCTACAGCAGTGGGAACAGCCAAGCGCGGGGCCCTGCAGGCTGCTCTCAAGAAGTCCAGAGGCCCTGAGGAAGAGCAAACCCTCAATTAACTGGTCCTCAGGGGAGGCTGCATTCTCATTATCTGAATGTTCTGACAAAAAGGTGAAACCAGTCCTCTTTTGTCTTGATCTTTGCTATTGGAAATCTTGTAAAATTGTTTGATTCCTTTCCAAGCCTTCGTAAACATGGAAAAGAAGCCCAGTTGGAACTTTCTTTGATGCCAGAGCATCCTGAATTGCCTCCAGATTTTCCTTCAGAATCTTTATCAGGAACTCCCTAGGCTGAGGGCAGGAGGGTGGGCTGTCCTGGGTTTACATTAGTGTTTCTGGTAGAGGGGCGGACCCTCATTCACCCTTGGTCTTCCTTTGGGGAAAACCCGTCTGGTCTGAACCAAGTCACTTGGGGGCTGGCATGGGAACAGGGGAGAGGCACAGGCCCAGGGCCCCAGCAGGTGAGCCAGCGGAGGGCTCATATGTCACAGATGCCCCACCAGCTCGCCTTTGCTTCCAATGCGTTGCCACATCCCAACCCCCACATGGTTCCTGGGGTCAAGAAATTGTTACTAAAAAATGTGAATGTTGAAATTCAATTGGGAGACCACTTGAAAGTCAGCTTTCTTTCTCATGCATTTACTCATTTTTCTAAAGGTAAGGAAATGAACACAGTTTAATTAGATACATCCACTCCTTTACCATAACCAAAACCCCAGGGCCGGGCAGCTTCCCTGCAGGCAGCACAGGGTGGCCAACAGAAAGGCAACTTTGGCTGCAAAGGGTGAGGGTTTGGGGAGTGTAATGGGGGCTGGTGGAGGTGGAAGAAGGGGCTGCTGAAAGGAAAGCTCAACTGTACCCTACATGTAAATCATTGGCCAGGGCATCAAGCCTGGGCATTTTCATTTGGTTGTCAGAGGTTTTTGTAAAGTAAGTTTGATTACTTTAGACCTTATTTCACAAGGAAAATGAAAAGAACAAAGCAACTGCGGATCAGAAGAGAAATAAAGTCCTTGATTGTAATCTTGTGGCAACACCGTGCGGAGAAGGCATTCGCTATTCAGCCAGCATCCCCCAGACAGGAGCTGCCCCCCCACCACACAGCTGTATGCAACCCACAGAAGCCCCAGGCTGCGTGGAAGAAGAGCAGGCCAGAGCCATCGCCATCACTGCCTGGCAGAGCTTGAGCACCCAGTGCCATCATGGGTAGAGGGAGAGATTTGGAGACTGCCACAACCAGAGGCTCCCATCCTCCCCCCACCCACAGTCACCTGATGGGCTTGCTCCTTGCTTCAGGAGGTGCAGGATGGCCCTTTGAAGGTTTGCCTCTGCAGTGTGTCATCTGAGCAGACACAGGTGACCTCTCCAGTGCCCATAGATGAATCTAGACAGCACAAGTGCATCGGTGTCTTAAGGCTGCGGTGACAAATTCCTACTCTCTCACCAACTGCCTTACAGTTCCAGAGGTCGGAAGAGTGAGAGGGTCACTCGCATTGGGCTAAAATCTGGCTGTGTTCCTTCTGGAGGCCCTAGGGGAAAATCTATTTCCTGTTCATTCAGGGGTTGACAGAACTCAGCTCCAGGCAGGTCAGGATTGAGGCCTGTCACCCTGCCGGCTGTCAGACACCTGCCCCATGGATCTCAGAACAAGCAGCATGGCGTTGAAGCCTCCCACATCACATCATGTCACTTCTCTCTACTCTTCTCCCATTGCTCTCTCTCTCCACTTTCAAGGACCCTGGGATGACATTGGGTCACCTGAGTAACCCAGGATAATCTCTCATCTCAAGATCCTTAAGTGAATCACATCTGCAATCTCCCTTTGCCATGTCAGGTGACTGGTTCTGCAATGGACCACAGGACCAGTGACACACCACGGTCAGAGAGGCAGCCCGTGGCAGCGTGGGCCGGGACCAATGACGTGCCACAGCCACAGAGGCAGCCCGTTTGACCACAGGACAAACCTGCCCATTCCCAGCAGGATGCTCTTCTGCATCCTGGGACCTGCAAGGACCATGAATGTGTGAATATGCCCCAAGCAGCTCGTTCTCTCCCCACAGGGCCTGCTCCTTCTGTGCTCTTCCCCTCCCCCTTGATAGAAGACCTCCCCCTTCTATCAAGATTCACGTCTCAAAGATGACTTCTCTCCTCCCCGCTGTTGCCACTGCCCAGCCTTTGGCCAGGTGAGAATCCCCACACCACTACTGCTGATTCAGTAACCCAGGAGACCCCATCATGTATCTCCCAAACTGGGCCACTTTTGAAAATGAAAAGGGCACCATCAATAATGACATCAGGACATCGGCATAAACCAGGACAGCCCTGGGCCAGGCAGACTGAAGGTCACTCTACCTTAACCTCTCAGCTTCCCCGCCCATGAATGGCGGCTGGTGACGGCCATCCACCAGGGCTCAGGAAGTGAATTCCATTGTTTACATTGGTGGTGGTCTCCTGACTGCTCCCCCGCATCTGGTCAACCCCCAGTCCCATCACAGAGGTTTCCCACCACTGAGCTGACTGTGTCTCTCTCCAGGCTCTCCACTACCCAGAAGGTAAAGCTGAGACTCCTTCATATGGCAGCTGTGCTGGTTCTTCTCCACTACAGGCTCTGTTCAGGTTAGACTCAACCACAGGGAGCCAAGAGGAGAAGCAGAGGGGACCCGGCTCCCACAGGGCTGCAGCTCTCCAAGGCAGAGTGCTCTCCCTACTCCCCAGCCCTGTGCTGTAGCCCCAGGGTGGAAACGGCTCCCCACTGTTGCTAGTCAATGGTGTGCACCAGCCTGTGGTCCGGTAACACTGCCCACTCCTCTCCAGTGACTGTGTGGTCAGAGTCTCCTCGTTTGAATCCCTGGGGCCTGCGATGGTTTGGATATGGTTTGTTTGACTCCACCAAGTCTCAACTGGAAATTTATCCCCAGTGTTGGAGGTGAAGCCTGGTGGGAGGTGTCTGGGACATGGAAGTGGAGCCCTCATGAGTGGCTTAGTGCACTCCTTGTAGTGAAAGGTGAGCTGCCACTTAGTTCTGGTGAGAACTGGTTGTTAGAAAGACCCCGGCCCCTCCTCTCCTCTTGTGTCCCGTCTTGTGGTGTGATTTCTGCACTTGCTTATACTGTGGTCTTTCTGCCATGAGTACAGGCAGCCTGAGGGCTCGCCAGGAGCAGATACTGGTGCCATGCTTCTTGTACAGCCTGCAGAAAGGTGAGCCAAATAAACCTCTTTTCTTTATCAGCTGTCCAGCCTCAGGTGTCCCTTTGTAGCAACACAAAACAGACTACGGCAGAGATGAATTCTGATATCTTCTGGGAACTAGCTGGAAACATCCAAAAGCAGACCCAAAAAATGGGCTTCTGGGGCCAGGCTACTCAGATCCTTGATGAAGGCATAGATGACCCTTTACCGGGGAAAATAGGATCCAGGAAACCTGGGCAGGCAGTGGGGTCACAGTCACCCTAATTGTCATCGAGTTGGCGTGGGATGGCGTGCAGGTGGTGGGCAAAGAGGGTGAAGCTGCCAGGCTTGATCCCTCTGACAATGGTGGGTTCACTAATGGGAGCTTCACCCCAGGGGTGAGGCAAGTCCAGTTATCATCAGGCATGGACGGGGGCAGGGACGGTGGGAGTTTCCCATGCTGGGTGCACACGACCAGAGAGTGATTTTTTTGGCAGATAATTTAGAATGAGAATAAAACTGATGCAGTCTGCTTTGTACTATGGCCATGTGATGGCAGATCCACAACATAGCAGTGATAACACACTCCTCTGCCGGGCAGACCTCTCCTGGCACTGCCCACCCTCAGGGCACAACACATTGACCACGAGAGGCCACAAAGACAGAAGGCCAAGATTGAACCTCATGAGGGGTCTGGGGCTGTGAGTGGCAGTCACAGGTTTCCAGGAGTGAGTGATAGAAGGGGGGAGCTATGATGACATATGTTGGCTTGACGACCAGTTATGGAAGGAGCTAGGAGAAGGCCAGCTATGGCAGGGGATAAGGGGCTCCCCAGCTATCAGAGGAAGATGGCCAGCTATGGGGGTGGCTGGAGCAGACAGGCATGCATTTTTTTTCTTTCATCCTATTCTTTGCTACTTCCTACATGATGGGCACCAGTGGAACCAGGTGTCAGGTTCGGGCAGAGGAACAACTGCCTAACATCATCCCACAATGATGGGGTGGCCAGTGAGCCTTGGTGTCTCCTGGGAGGGGGCTGGGAGTTTCTCCATCTGAACAAAAGACAGGAATGCATTCTGGGGTCCTGGGGTCCTGAGGACACTGCACATTCTTCAGCCGATGCCCCCACCCTCTTTGTCCCCCTTTCCCTTGGGGCTGCTCGCCTTGGGTTGTGCTTGGGGAAGGCACAGCAGGAGCAGAAGGGTGGACGGAGAGGTCAGTGTTTCTCTCATACCCTCCTGCTTTGGTGCTGCACCAACCTCCCCACCCAAGCTGCAGCTTCTGCCAAGAGGCCTCTCTTTGTGGGCCCCAGTTAGCCCTGGGGATACAGCAGCTCCCCACTGTTGCCAGCCCCTGGGTGCCTCAACTTCCCTGTGGGCCCCCTTAACCCTGCCCTTCCCACAGGAATCCTCGCTGGACCCCAGGTTGAGCCTTGTTTCCTACTCAGTCCCTAACTGATCCTGTAGGGTACAAGGCCTGGATACACTGGCCCCAGTGGCAGCCCAACATCAGACCCTGGAGCCCCTCAGCCAGCTGCCCGCTCCACCAGGACGCTGGAAGCCGCACACGGAGCCTGGCTCTGTTCCTCGTGAGGGAAGCTGGCCTGCCCTGGTGCCCTGACCAAGCGCTCTTGCCGTCCATTCACACTGAACCACCTCTCTCCAGACCTTCCCTGACTGCCCACCCATGCCCATGGGCGGATTGGAATTAAGAGTGACCTGAGACCAGATGCAAGATGGCATGACTTCCAACCTAGAAGTCTATGCCCAACCACGTTTTAATCACTTATGAGAACAGAGCAAAGAGACTTTCAGACATCAGAAAGTTCACTTCACGTGGACCCTTTCTTAGGTAACATTGAAGGACGTCTTCCATAGTCAAATAAGGGATTCAGCCTCGAAGAAAGAAGATAGGAAATCCAGAAAACAGAGAATCCCACCCAGTGGAAAAGCACAAGGAATTCCCAGGATGATGGTGAGGAGAAGCTCGGGGTCACCACTATGCAGTGGCCTGGGGTGCCCAGCCTGAGGCAGGAGCTGGAGGATACTAGGAGAGATGACCCCAAAACAGAAAGTCACAGAATGTGACACTGAAAGGGGTTTAGGTTTGTTGTAAAGTTTGAGGTGGAATTTAAAATAAGTAAATAGAAAAACTTATTTTAAAAGAGGAAGGAAAGTTTCAGGAAAATCAGAGTTGACTTCCCAAAAAAAGATGACATGTTTTTGGTACAATATGTGCCTTAACTGTGAAAAATATTTATATGATAGTAATAAAAAACACCAAATATTGATTTAGCCAACAATTATGAAATGACTCAATGGGGAGTACTTAGTGGTGAAGGGATGTGTGGGCAGGTGGGCATGGGGCATAATAGAAGGAGACTCATTCTCTTCCACAACAGGAAATCAGTTGAAGCCAGAAGAGAAAAGCCATGAGCATGTCACTTAGAAACATGGGGTCAGCACCGAAGAAAACAGCACAAAAACTTTTCAAACAGAAAAGATCCGCCCGCCTCGGCCTCCCAAAGTGCTTGTATTCCAGGCACGAGCCACTGCGCCAGGCCTTGTTTGACTTTTTAAACCAAGTATTTGCATATTTTAACTAGAAAGCGTTTTTAAAAATAAAAGAAAAAATCAAGCTACCTGAGACTTTTCCTAATTAATATCACTTAAATGCCTGAAATTTTAATTCCACCTATAAAATAACATAAAATATAACTTCCCATTTTCAGAAAATGTAAAAATATATACATTATTATATTCACAGAAACAAGACCAGAACAGATTCCCCAAAGTATTCACAGTTATCCTTGTAAATCTTTATAATCTTTCTGCAAAAAGGAAACAGCTCAAAACAGCCCAAAACCCAAAAACTCTGGGTGCAGGAATGAGAGATGGAGAAAGTAGAACAATCTTGTTTGACTTTTTTTTTTGAGACAGTCTCACTCTGTTGCCCAGGCTGGAGTGCAGTCACGCGATCTCTGCTCACTGTAACCTCTGTTTCCCAGATTTCAGTGATTCTCCTGCCTCAGCCTCCCGAGTAGCTGAGACTACAGGTACACACCACCACGCCTGGCTAATTTTTGTATTTTTAGTAGAGACAGGGTTTTGCCATGTTGGCCAGGCTGGTCGTAAACTCCTGACCTCAGGTGATCCACCCGCCTCAGCCTCCCAAAGTGCTTAGATTATAGGCGTGAGCCACCACACCTGGCCTTGTTTGAGTTTTTCAACCAAGTATTTGCATATTTTAACTAGAAAGTGTTTTTCAAAAGAAAAGAAAAAATCAAGCTACCTGAGATTTTCCTGATTAATATCACCTAGGTGCCTGAAATTGTTAAACTCTCAGATTTTTTAAAAACCTTTGAGGGCAGGAGAATGGCGTGAACCCGGGAGGCGGAGCTTGCAGTGAGCTGAGATCCAGCCACTGCACTCCAGCCTGGGTGACAGAGCGAGACTCTGTCTCAAAAAAAAAAAAAAAAAACTTTTGAGGGAAAAAATTGTGACCAGAGAATCCTTCCACCAAGTATGAGGATAGTATGAAGACACTTTTGGATATGGAGACTCAAAAACTATCTATACACACATATATATACGTACTCTAAAAATTACTTAAACATTTTCATAGTTGAATAAAAAAGATTCCATATTGAGAGTTCAAAAATATGGAAAAGTTAAAAAATGGAGACCAATAAAAGCAGTTTTCAAAAAGGGATGAGTTTAAATAAATACCATTAGAATATTTATTAGAAGTAATAAAAATATTACAATTATTCTTGGAAAATAGGTTGCTTATGTTATGAAATTCAATAATAACATTTTTGGATATAAAAATCCCAGGATATAGCACTAAAGGTTGAAAGGAAAGATGCATGTACAAAGCCAACCAAAATATCTAGACATAAAGGATTAAATAATTAATTTTGGTAAATTCAGGTGATAGAACTGTATAGAATCATTTTTTAAAATTTGATTTAGGAGAATATTTCAAATCATCATTAATGCTCAGAACAGATCTCTTAGTAAAAGTGGCAGTCACCAAGAAACATAATGTAAATCTAAACATAACATAACCTATAACATAACATAAAATATAACTTCCCATTTTCAGAAAATGTAAAAATATATACATTATTATTATATTCACAGAAATAAGACCAGAAGAAATTCCCCAAAGTATTCATAGCTATCCTCATAAATCTTTTTTTTTTTTTTTTTGAGATGGAGTCTTGCTCTGTCGCCCAGGCTGGAGTTCAGTGGTGCAATCTCTGCTCACTGCAAGCTCCATCTCCCGGGTTTACGCCATTCTCCTGCCTCAGCCTCCCGAGTAGCTGGGACTACAGGTGCCCACCACCTCGCCCGGCTAGTTTTTTCTTTGTATTTTTTAGTAGAGACGGGGCTTCACCGTGTTAGCCAGGATGGTCTTGATCTCCTGACCTCGTGATCTGCCCGTCTTGGCCTCCCAAAGTGCTGGGATTACAGGCTTGAGCCACCACGCCCGGCCCCTCATAAATCTTTATAATCTTTCTGCATTTTCCAAGTCTTCTATAATGATTCTGCTTTACTCCTTTTAGACAACTAGCAAACAAAGCGTGAGTCCGTGGCCATGCCCACAGATCATACTAGACACACAAGTCCCCAGGACAAGGTTTAGCAGCTTGGAGCCTGCTTTTTCTTCTCTTTTGGGTATGTCTTTTCTTCTCTTTTAGAACATTGAAATAAAAAGTCCAACATGTACACTTTGTACTCAGTAGCAACTCTACTCTTGCCAAGATGGTGGTCTTGTGATGGCCTAAGTGGGGAGCGAGGGAATGGGGCTGAAGGGTACTAAATAGACGATGCACTCAAATTGGGCTTTGGAAAGCATTTTGAAATTGTCAATCATGATGTTGTGGAAGGACTGATGGACAAGAAATCCAAGCAAGGGCGCAGTCTAAACTATGAGAGCATCGTAGACCCTTCCAAGTCTTGGTGTCTATCCCTAAAGCAGAGATAATATGGTTCTCACCTGACTGGTGGAGATGTGGTAAGGCCATAAGGATATAGCAGGCATCTAGTGGAACCCTCTGCGTACTTCAGGCTTCCAGACCTGGAGGCTCTCAGGCTTATTACCTGGCATGAAGGCTGCCAGCCCCACCTCCCTCTACCTGTCTTTTCCTGGACCCACCACTTTCACTCCCGCCTCCCTGCTCCCCTCTCCCCCAATTGCTAAGATGAGCTCGTTTCACTTTCTTCCTTCCAAAGGCAGTTGCAAACTTTATAGTCCCATTGTTTGAAATTATTGAAGATGCTAATGTTTGATGTGGAAGTTTAAGCCTGTCAGGAAATTTCACTTTCAAAGTCCTTCAGTTGGTTCAAAAATTCCTCACATGAGATGTCCTCTTGATGGTGTTTCCAAACCCCTTGGAGCCTGTCTGGAGTGACATGGTCCACACTGAAGCCTCTCTTGGGGATATGACAGAACCCTAAAGATGGTTAGCACTGTCCATTTTTAACCGTGGTCTGACATGCATATATTGTCTTAGGAGTGATTGTTAGTGCTGAACTCACCAGTGAGCATTTCAGAGCTAAATAATCCAGAGGTTTCCTGCAAAAGTAAATACAATAGAGAGTGCTACAGCCTGTGTTTGTGACAAATGCCAAGGCTTGGCAGACCAGGCCTCTGCAGGGCTCTGGACTCAGGGCTCCAGCCTCCGACAGCCAGAAATCCCACCAACACCAAAGAGACTGTACACAGAAAAGGTCGCCCAGAAATCCCATCGCTTTTGGACCATGGCAGAATATTTCCCTCTACAGAGGTTGAAACAGAGTGTGAGTCACTTCCAAAATTATTTTGCAAAAGAAAAGTTAACATGTTTCCTTTAAAAAGAAAAATCCTATCAACAGAATGCAGATTGGTGGTTGCCAGGGTCTGTGGGGGTTGAGGAATAGGGAGAAACTGCTTAATGCATAACAGGTTTTGCTGTGGAGCGACGGGAATGTTTTAGAACCAGGTAGAGGGGGTAGCTGTGCAGCATTGTGACTGTACTCCCTGCCACTGAATTGCAAAAATTGTTAGTTTTATTTCATGTGAATTTCACCTCAATAAATTATTGTAAAAATCATTTCAAGTGATTTTTCTCCCCTCTGGCTGGCAAAGCTCATCATCTTTGAGTGAGGGTGGTGGCACTTATGGTGGATGGTACAGCAGACAAAGCACAAAATTGGCACCAGCCTGACTGGTGTGCCCACTGGATGACCTAGGGCAAGTTGTTTACTTACACTGTGTGGTCAAATGAGGCCAGTGATCTAGCTGTTTATTAAATCATCTGTACATTTTTCTGAAGAACAAAGCAATCCTGGTATATTATAAAACAGCGGTCCCCAACCTTTTTTGGCAGCAGGGACAGGTTTTGTGGAAGACAATTTTTCCACAGGCCTGGGGAAGGGGGATGGTTTCAGGATGATTTGCGTACATTACATTTATTGTGCACTTTCGTTCTACTATTATTACATTGTAATATATCCTGAAATAATTATACAACTCACCATAATGTAGATTCAGAGGGAGCTTGTTTCTTTTCAACTAGACGGTCCCACTTGGGAGTGATGGGAGACAGTGACAGATCATCAGGCATTAGATTCTCATAAGGAGCGCACAACCTAGATCCCTCACATGCACGGTTCACAGTAGGGCTCATGCTCCTAAGAGAATCTAATGCTGTGGCTGATCTGACAGGAGGTAGAGCGCAGGTGAGAATGTGAGTGATGGGAAGTAGCTGTAAATACAGATGAAACTATATTCACGTGCCCAATACTCACTTCCTGCCGTGAGGCCCGGTGAGGCCCGGTTCCTAACAGGCCACAGACAGGTACCAGTGCCAGTCCATGGCCTGGGGGTTGGGGACCCCTGTTATAAATTTTATGTAAAGTAAGGCAAATAAAAATCATCCAGAACTTCACTACTCAGAGGTGACATTTTGCATTTTGTTGTCTAGCCGTCTAACCCTTTTCATATCCATGTATATTTTTAAGTATTTTAGATCGGCATGCTTTTCTTAGCCAGTCCTTTGTTCTTGGACTCTGCCTGTCCTGGGCCATGTCAGTAAGAAGCTTGCAGACACCTCCCTCCTTCACGCTTAGGGAGCATTTCCTGGGGTGGGAGTGGGAATTGGAAAGATGTTTGAATCGCCCACCACTGGGATTTGCTCTTTTAAATCTCTAAGTTTCTGTTCCTTCCTTTGTCTTCACAGTTTTTATTAAAACAATGCCAGTTTTCCATCTCCTCTGCGGCATCTGTTTATTCTCTTTGACTTTCAGAAAGCTTAACATATGACTCATTTATGTGTGCGTGTGTGTGCGTCTTTGTGAAGCAATTCAGAGTAAAAGAGAAGTGAAGTCGGAAATAATTACTGAACCTGATTCTTCTGTGAATGTTTCAATGAGAAATAAATCTTGTTTACCATCACAGGAATTTGCAAGTTTGCTACAAGCCAAACAGAAAGACTGGTCCAGGGCTGTGAATGTGGTCAGAGCCCCTTCCAGTTAGAAGCAGCAGCTCTTTGCAGCCCTAGTAACAGAAAGTCCATGTGAGTGCGCTTGGGCCCTGCGGGACCTGACAGACCCAGGTACCTTTCACGCGGCAGGTGCGGAGCAGGTCAGCCCTGTCAGCCGATGGAGTCAGACATTCCCAGGCTCATCTCTCCTTCTAGGACTTACTGCCACCTCTCCAAGCCCCTCTCTTCAGCTTGCTGGCGCCCTCCTGACCCTCCTCCCAGCCATTAATATCCATCCATAGCCTCCTGTCACCAAGGGCAGCTGATAGCATCCGACTCACCATAGACAAGTGACTAACCCCCATGTGAAGGGTCGCTCCTCTCCAGCATGAGACAACAGAGTGACTAAAACAACTAGATCTCCAACAGTGGAGCCTAAGGCACCGATGAGAGCTCAGTGAGGAGGAAGCCACTGTTCTTATCCAGTGAGTGAGGAGGCTGCTAAGTAGACTTCAGGAAGCACAGTCTGGGATGGCCCCTGGATATCTGTCTCCTGGAGTCACACTGGAGCCTGCTCTAGGACCTGGACCAAAGTCTCCTGCCTAGGTCTCTTCCCACCCTGCGCTACCTCTACCAGCGGATTTTCTACCTGGATTATTAACTACTCAGAGCAAACCCCACAGAGAAGGGAGTCTCCCTCCAGGGGCACTCAGAGGCTCAACGTGCCAAGCTTCCTGAGATGGACTGTCCCGTATTTGTCTCAGTCGACTTCATTTGTGGCTCTTCGTAGCTTTCAGTTTACAAAAAAAAAAGAAAAAAAAAATCAATGAGCGAGTCCACATCATCACTGGCTTCTAAGAGTCCCCCCAAACCCCAGTGTAACCTTGCCTTCCACAGCAGCAGCCTCATCCACAGTTTCACTTTCTGAGGTTTCCGTTACCCATGGTAAACCAAGGCCTGAAAATAATAAATGGAAAATGCCAGAGATGGACAGTTCATGCATTTTCAATGGTATTCCATTCTGAGCAGTGTCACGAAATCTCACACCGCCCACTCCATCCCCCGGACAGGAATTGTCCCTTCGCCCAGCTCATCCAACTCTAGATCCCACTTAGCAGGTGTCTCAGTGATCAGATGGTCAAGCGGCCCTTATTTTACTTAATAGTAGCCCTAAAACACAAGAGTGATGGTGCTGGCGATTGTTATAATTATTATATTTTATTATTAATTATTGTTAATCCCTTACCTTACCTAATTGATAAATTAAGCTTATTGTAGGTATATAGGCATACAGGAAAAAGCACAGTACAGGTAGGGTTTGGTACTCTCTGAGGTTTCGGGCATCCACAGGTATCTACAACTGTACATGGAATGAAAGTTCCGATTCTGAAGAGCAACCTGGAACAAGACAGGCCATCAGCACTTCCTGACTCCGGCCCTCAGTGGGGTGGTGCTCCCCACAAGCAGGGATCCCCAACACCACCTTGCCAGACACTGTGCATCTGGGAGGCTTCGCAGGGAGATAGACCCCGGAAGCAGGAGCAGTGGAAATGAGGCCCCCCCAGTAGCGGCGTGGTTTTGGTGAAGCAGCCTTGGAACAAGCGGCTCTGCTGGGGGCTTTCACAGAGTGGCTGCCTCTCCTCCTAAACCCAGATCCAGGCCTTGGTGTCCAGTCCTCCCTGCACAGGATGGTCTCACCAGAAAACTCCTAACTTAATGACATCTGCGTGCCCACCATGGGGCAGCAGCCCCATCACACCTTGGTGAAAAACTCTCTCTCCAGCGAGTGGAGGGACCATGTCTGGAGCCCAGGATGCTCTCTAGGATGCCTCAGCACTTCCATGCCCTGCAGCAAAGGGTGATATAAAATTACAGCAACCAAAGAAGAGGCAGCAGGATCAAAGATCCAGACAATTTATGAATAAATGTCAGGGTCACTACACTAGGCAAAGGACTGCACGAGTGGAGTTTCTAGCTAAAGCTGGGGAAATGCAGAACAAGTCATTGACAAAGGAAGCCAAATATGCCAACTATGGCCTTATAACCAATACAGAAACAAGTAGTTTTGCATATTTTTTCTTGTGTGTTTTTATTTAGATGTCCTAGCCATTTTCTTTTTCTCTCCTACCTGTATTTTTGTTTGTTTGTTTGTTTGTTTTTTGTTTTTGTTTTTTTTTTGAGACAGTGTCTGAGTCTGCCACCCAGACTAAAGTGCTATGGTGTGATCCCGGTTCACCGCAACCTCTGCCTCCCAGGTTCAGGCGATTCTCCTGCCTGAGACTCCAGAGTAGCTGGAATTACAGGCGCCTGCCACCATGCCCGACTAATTTTGTATTTTTAGTAGAGATGGGGTTTTGCCATGTTGGCCAGGCTGGTCTCAAACTCCTGACCTCAGGTGATCCACCCACATTGGCCTCCCAAACTGCTGAGATCACAGGTGTGAGCCACCGCACCTGGCCCCACCAATGTATTTTTACATGCAAGTTGATTTGGCCTCTAAGAACAGAATATGCAGTGGCCCTGGGCCACATCCCTTCCCGGGGTACCTGGGGTGGGGTGCTTTTCCTCAGTGTGTTCCTTCCCCAGGGCCCTGCCTCAGCCCTGGAGGCAGTACTTGCTCCCTGCACTGCTGTTCCGTGCACTTTTTATCCATTAGGAGCTCGTCTCTTTTCCGAGTTAATAATTAGAGTAAATGCTCCCTGGTCAGTTAACGGATGTGATTTTTCTCATGACTAGGCCTTCGTCTAATATAAATGGTATTGTATGAATGTCTTAGTATAAAGGCAAACTTTATAAAAAAATAAAATAAACCTCCTCAAATGCAAAAATACCTACTGAAAAATAGAGAAGGCACAAATTACAAAGACTGAATAGGGAAAGACAATTTATACAGATAATCTGGTAGAACCGAAGGCACACATTAATCATCTTAATAAATGTCCATTTTCAATCACTCTGCATCCTGCAGCCATGCTGGGGACAGGGAAAACGCCAATGTTTCTTCCTTCTTCTTTGCTTTCTGATTCAAAGAGATTTTAGTACACCGTGGGATCCTGAATGTGGCCACAGTTGAAAGAAATAATGAGTTGCATAGTTGGATTTCAAAGTGCAAAAAGCCTGTAAGACAAGTATTCCTTTTAAGCATTTTACAGATGAAGAAAATGACTTCCCAACATTTACAGTTGGTTAACAGCAGACCCAGAATTTAAAACTAGAACTTCTCTATAAATCCAAGTACAGAAGCTTGTCCTTGTACCTCAACCTTCCTCGAGAGGGAGAGTTGCTTGGCACTTTCCGCTCACCAGAAATGGAATCATCTCACGGATTATTTTTATTGTAATGAGAATTATCATGAAATCAGAAAGAAATGACATTCATAAATTGTTTGTGATTTTGGCATTTTATTTCTTCATCTTCAAATCCCATTCCTCTAAAGTATAAGCCATATTTGTCTTGCAAATCCTAGCTCTGTAGGAAAAACAAACAAAACAAAACACAATCTTTGAAACATGTGTGTTGCCCTTAAAAACAAACAGCAATCATGGCTGCCTCAGTCATGGAAAGTCTGAATATCTTCACAATGCATAATTCAAACACATCAGAATATGTTTTGTTTTAAAATTTTTCCCCAAAGTTGTCTCCTACTGGTTTATATCTTCAACATGTGCATTCGTCTGATTTTTAGCAACTGGTGCTCAGTGTTACATATGCATCGGAGGAGGAGGATTTGAGGTGAATTAATTAATTTTCTAAGATGTTCCATGTGTTCTTGTTTGCTGAGAATTTCTTTAAGGGGCATATGTGTTGAAAAAAAACTGTCTACTTTTTTACTCAGTACTTAGCACGACGTGACCTACCAGAAGCAGGATGACCACAAACAGCAAGTTATGCTTCCTGGCTTTTAGGAAACAACCACCTTCGTGGCGTTTTGTTGGGATGTTGCTTCTGGAAGGTGATCTGAGGGGCAGGCTCCTGGGATTCAGTGGTGCCCTTCCCCTGCACCCCATTCCAGGCAGGGCTCTAAGGACAGACCCATCCAGTTCTAAGCACCGAAACTGACCAGTCCAGTAGGAAGCCAAGAGCATCCCATGCATCACTTGAGAGACCCCGGACGCTCAGGAAGACAATGAAAATCTTCTTCCACATCTTTAGGCTCACGACTGCAAGCCAACCACAGATGGACAAATGTGCCAGAAATCACAGTGCCTGGGGACATGCGGGTCGCAGATTGATAGAATTTTCTGGAAAAGTGGAGCTACCCAGAAAACTTTTTTTTTTCAACTTTCTCATTTAAAATATTTTAATTCACTTCTCTGCCTTGATTTGTAAAGGAAAGGATTTATTTTATAATCACATATCTTGAGTGGTCCCAGAGAACTAGGGAAAGAAACATTCCCACAGCACCAAACAGGTAGCTATAGAAATGTAGACATTGGACTAAATGTGTCAGAGTTTTCTTTCTTTTAATGAATCCTCAAGATAAATTTGATTCCTCATGCTTTTCTTCTTTCTCCTAAAGACAGAATGTACTGACTTTTGGCCTGGCACGGAGGCTCACGCCTGTAATCCCAAAACTGTGGAAGACCAAGGCGGGTGGATCACCTGAGGTCAGGAGTTTGAGACCAGCCTGGCCAACACGGTGAAACCCCATCTCTACTAAATATACAAAAAATTAGCCAGGTGTGGTGGTGGGTGCCTGTAATCCCAGCTACTCAGGAGGCTGAGGCAGGAGAATCACTTGAACCTGGGACACAGAGGTGGCAGTGAGCCAAGGTCGTGCCATTTCACTGCAGCCTGTGCAACAAGAGCTAAACTCCGTCTAAAAAAAAAAAAAAGAATGCCCTCACTTTTTTCTTCCATTTCATTGAAGGCTTCCAACATTTGAATTCAAAGAGTTTCAAGGTCTCTTGCCTATAAATCGAGTTGTACATGTGGGCTAACATGAATCTTTCCACAAACATTAGATTCAAGGTGGAGATGGACCAAGAATTCTATTTTAATAACAACTGAAGCATTGGGAAAAGTTAATATTCAGAACCTAAGCTGTCAAGAGCTGCCAGGGAAAGTGCTCTGAAGACAAAGAGATGCTTTGTTCTTATTCTCAATTGCACCTCGAAGCTGAGCACATCTCATTCAGATAAACAGAAAATTGAAGAAAATTCACCTCTGAGTGAGATCAAGTATAGAAAATTTGAGCCTCAAAGGGAAGATTTGCCAGAGGCCTCAGGCAAGGAAAAGCAGGTAATATGAAGGCAGCTCTGAACTGTTTCTAATATGCTCAGAGCTTCTCAAAAGAATGGGAAAGCTGTCCTTCCAGTGGGGACGGAAGTGTTGCTTTTCTTGCTTAAGCCACCTGGCGATGCAGTTCATCTCTGGGCCCCTCTTCCTCACCCGCAGAGTGTCGCGGCATAGTCATTCCGGAACCACCAGCGCCTGTGAGTCCCCTCAGGTGAGGCGTGGACTGAGGTGCAGAGTGGGTGAACACCTTCCTTCGCTGTGTGGCACCAGCGACGCTGCATCTGCGCATGGACTCACCACGCAACACAGCCGCCACCACCCTTGGCACACGCTGCTCTGGATGAAGGCTCCCGGACCCAGCGACAGCACTTGACTGCAGGCTGTGAGGCATCTGCAGCCACGGTCTCTCACAACGGGCATTCTTCCAGCCTTCAGGTATGTAGGCTCCAACCCAGAGTGAAGGCAGCACATAGAGGATGCTGCCCACCCCTTCCCTGGGACCTGCCAGACAGCCCTGCCCTCAGGCAGAAGCGAGTCCTGCACCCAGGGGAGGGCCACGTCCTGGATCCCATGTGTCAAATGTCTCCTGGCTGAGCTGGAAACTCCTTTGCTCACAGGTTGTGACACCTTGCATCGTGGTGCCTGCAGCTTCCCCAGAGATACCACACCGTCTTTGGGATCCCCAACACACAGCGCCCAGTGCTGTCTCCTGATATTTCACGGTCGCCCTTCCTTCGCGGGGCGTCAGCTCTCCAAAGACAGAAGACGTTCAAAGGCCACCGAGGCAGGCAGCACCAGCTACAGACCATCGAGCCTATCAATCAAGCGCTGCCTAAATCACATTTACTCACATCCACATGACTGTCACGTGTCCAAGCGACTGTTGTCAGGACAAAAGAAAGGGCTCAGGGGACAGATTCTCAAAGTCTTCGAAAGTCAAGCGCGCTGCTTCTGCGCCCATCTCACGCAGAATGCCAAGCGGGACGTGTATTTTCATCCATGCCACACGGCTTTACCATAAAGCAGTACGTGGGCCCCAAAATGAACCAAAACACACTGGGCTGCAGAGACCATCTTGGGGCGCCACTTCCTGCCTCTGAGACCCTGGGCAAGTTACCAGTCTGGGCAAGTTACTAGTCTTATCTAGTCTCCCAGGATAAGACCAGCCCACCAGGCTAGCAAGGGACTCACATAGGGCGCTGTAGGTGAAAGGCCTGGAGAATTGCGACTTCGACCACAAAAAGATCTTCTGGGGTTTCTTTTCATTTTTTTTTATATTGAATGACTTAAATGTATTTGGAAGCTTAATTGGAGAAAAGCAAATTCCAGCCTTGCAGGCTCTGTTTTTCTTAGAATGCAGGTCAAGCAGAGGTAGACCAGGCTTAACCACCTGCAGCGATGCGGCCTCACGCCAGGAACAAACCTGCAGACAGACAACGCGATTTTGTGAATCACGACCACAGACACACTCAGTAAAGCACTGCAAGTGCAGGTAGAATTCTAGAGCCAAGACACCTCTCACACAGATGTGTCTGCAGATTTGAGTAATTTAGACATAAAAATTAAAGCACCATGGCCATCAGGCAGCATTTTGTCCACTGCTCCTCACCCAAAGCTCATCTGGGAAACAAACTGCCCCATGAGACTCCTGTGTCCCGTGTAGACCTGTTAGGGGAGCTGCCCTGGCTTCTCAGCTGCCTGTGCACATGGGCACGGCCGGAGGCAGAACGATCCATGGGCAGGTGGTCAATGTCTTTC